>NW_010921701.1:208680-230435 GCF_000633955.1 Camelina sativa | reverse complement strand
TTTTTTTTTTTTTTTTTTTTTTTTTTCTCTTTTTCATGGTTTCGTGATTAATTTGTTTGCTTTAAAAAAGAAAAAAGAAAAAAATAATTTTACCGTACATTTATTTGTTGCGTATATCTGACTTTTTTATTACTTTATATATATGCGTATATATCACTTCACTTTATATATATGCATAGATGTTTAAGACATATACGACCAAACACACAGCCTCACGCTGAAAAGGTATTTGGCGTTAAGACCGGATTTTATGATTCAGTCCGTCAACCACTTCAGCTTCTTGCTGAGTTTAGATTTCTCTCCGGGAAAATTTTTTAAGCTGTAAGACTTTTTAACTAAACCAATGGCAATAACTAATCAAACTTTTCTCTACTTTTCTTTTGTGCATCGGGCGCCCGACAAGTCATAATAATTGTTTCACTCTACCTAAAACGTTTTAAAACTATTCAGGAGGATAATCCTTTTTCCCCGAAAGCGTCATGCTCATGCTTATTGTTTTTATTAGCATCATGTGTCGTCCTTAAGTCGATGAAAGAAACCAAACTTGAAACTACGTCCCCACGAGAAGTTAAGTAAAGTTTACCCCATCGGTTTGGTATCCATGATAAAATTTTCGCAATGATGACATTCTCCATTCAGAACAATTGCTTACCCTAATTAATTTTCAATTCCATGGTAATTCTTCTAATCACACAAACCCAAAAGTTCCCAACTTTGACTAATTTTTGAAAAAAACGAAAGTAATGGGGCACACGTAGATGCAATATTTGGTGTAACGCAATAATATATGATTAGGATCTTCAAAGAGCATATCCACTCTGTATTTGGAGAGAACAAATGATGGACATCTCTGGCATAACTTAACTTTATTTTGTACAGTATATTTTAGGGATACAAATTTTATATTTATAGTCGAGAAAAGTTTTTGAAAATACAATTTCAACTGATTATCTGATAAAATACGCAATATATGATTGAGCTGATGTATCATAAAATATTAAAATAGAATTAGCTGATGTTTTGTTGTTAAAGTATAAACTAATGTATATACATGATATACATGATATATCTGAATTATCATTTTGATTGATAAAAATGGTATATGATATTTTTCCACATTGAATTTTTTAGTTACACATTGTAAGGCTGTCAAAAAAAGAAATTTACACAGTGTATGACGACTTTAGTTTTCTTAATTTATCTATTTATATATATTTTTATTTCAGTTAATAAATTTATAAAATAATATAAAATTTTAACCTATATTTACATACCATATGTGTAGACTTATTTTTATTATCATTTGTGCTTATTAGTCAATTTTTCTTTATTATTCTCATTTAAAAATGTCTTTACCATTGCTGAATAATGTTTGTTTTTTTTTGAATTGTTTCCAAAGCTATTAATTAATTGAATTAACAAGCTGTTGACACTAATAAAAAATAATTAATTAATAAAGCACAACGTTTCACTTTGTCTGTCTACACGATCACAAAAGAAAAAGCTCACCAAGTGATAATTGCGAGAGAGATATAAAAAAGAAACCTTCTCTGAGAATTTTCAACGAAGAATACAACAAACAAACTCGTCGGAGAAGAAGAAGATGTCGTGGCAATCATACGTCGATGATCACCTTATGTGCGATGTCGAAGGCAACCAGCTCACCTCCGCCGCTATTCTCGGTCAAGACGGCAGTGTCTGGGCTCAGAGCACCAAATTCCCTCAGGTTTTTTCTTCTTCTTCTTCTTCTTCTTCGTTTGAATCGATCGGACTCTGCCGTCTCTTTTGAGATTCTTTTCCGTGATCGGATCTGACGAATCTCGGATCTGATTTTTGAATTTTGCCATCTCCGGAATCTGAATTTGCTTTAGTGAACCAACCAATCGATCTGTATGCGAAATTGAATTCAAACCTAGGGATCTAGATCTTTGTTAGTCTGATTCTGAGATTTCTTAGGTATGCACAAGTTAATCGTTAGCAAGTTCCAATGCGTTTTGTGAAACTCTTAAGCATGCGTTAGCGATCCAAAGATGCGAGATCTTCTTCTTGTAGACTCTATGGACTGTTTTGAAATTTCGTATAAGCTGAGAATGTATCTGTGCGTGCATCACTAACACAAAGCTTTGACTTGCTTTTTTGCCTTTGTTTCAATGGCTGATCAAAGCTGTTGTGTATTTTAGTTGAAGCCTGCAGAAGTCACTGGAATCATGAAGGACTTTGAGGAGCCCGGGACTCTTGCCCCAACCGGACTATTCCTTGGTGGCGAAAAATACATGGTTATTCAAGGTGAACCTGAAGCTGTGATCCGAGGGAAGAAGGTATCTTTCTTTACATTCAATACATCAGAACCCTGCCTGCTGAGGGAAACATGCATATTTATAGAGAGAATAGAATCAGAATTTCAAACTTTTGAATCTTTCTGCAGGGACCTGGAGGCGTGACTATCAAGAAGACAAAGCAAGCACTGGTCTTTGGTATCTACGATGAACCCATGACTGGAGGTCAATGCAACTTGGTTGTCGAAAGGCTCGGGGATTACCTTATGGAGTCTGATCTCTAAACTCCAAAGGTTTCATTTCAGTTTCTTCTCTTCAACTAAAAGAGTGTCTTTCATTCTGTAATGCTTTCAAACATATATCAATTGTTACTTTAGAACCAATTGTGATTTGTTGGTCTCGTTACCGAGTTTGGGTTTGTGTGTTCTTGTAATGACATTTGATTATCTTTTCGCTTCCATATTTTGATTCTTGATTTTTGTTTCTTCCTACCTTGTTTCTTGAATTGAATTAATCTGCGGTTTATGATCTGTGTGGGGTTGAAAACATATTTTGTTTGGCAAACAAATAAATGTTTGTGAAATTGTAAGTGGTATGAATATTTTCGGTATGGCGAACATCTACTGAGAACGAAATTAACTATATTTTATTTGTCAATTTTCTTTTGTTTTATTTAGTATTTAAGATTGTATAATTGTATTTTGTTTGTTAATTTTAGGATTTTTCTGTAACAAAAAAAATTTAAATTTTAAGTTGTATTTATTTATCAATTTTGTTTATTTTAGTACTTAAAATTGTAAAATTTTATATTTGATTGTTAATTTTATAATTTAATTCGCGAAATATCTCACATGAAAATTAGTCTTTTACATAATCGAAATTTAATTAACTTAATTTTATATGTTTAATATTAATACTAGTAAAGTTATAGACTCAAACCCATCTTCTCATATAAATGGGGTAATTTTTTAAAAAATTGTATTAATAATTTTTGGATGTATATTTTGTGTTTGTTATCTGTATTATTTATATTGTATAATGTAAAGTGGATGATTAGAATAACATAAGTAAAATAATCTTAAAGTAGATGGTTTAATTATAAAACATTCATCCTTTTCTAAAAAGCTAAAATAGTTAATTTATAGAGTTCTTAATTTATCTTAGCTGAGTTGATATTTTAAAAATTTTAATTTACTTGGTTTAAAATGTGGAATAAATGCATAGGTAAGTTTATAACTTGCATCTTTAGGCCATATTTATCGGTGGATCAGTTAGGGTGATCTTGAGTCTTTTAAAATTGAAATTAATTGAACAGTACCCATAAGAATAAGATCAGTTCTGATCTAAGGGCCACGTGTCACTCTCGGAAAGAAACTTTCGTTTTATTATTCATTTCTTTCTAACATAATTTTGTTCTTCTTCTCTCGCGAAAAAGAAAAGCGAAGAGATTTTGTTCTTCTTGTCTCGCTCTGCAAGAGAAGAAACTTGGAAGATTTGATATTTGTCTCTATCAGCCATGGAAGAGAACTAGAGAAGAAACCAGAATCTGCGACTAAGAACGCTAAGAAGGTTAACCTGTTAGACCACAACGCTATCAAACACCTCCTCGATGAATCCGTCTCCGAGGTAAGTCATAGAAACATCAATCAAATCCCCACAATTTCGTCTCTCGATTTCTCCATAAAATCTCAATCAAAGTTTTGTCCTTTTTTGGCTGATTTAGATCGTTACGACCGGAGGGTACAAGGAGGATGTGAGATTGAGCAACGTCAAGTTTCTCTTAGGAGGGATTATAATCGTGGTTGCTCTCGTTGCTCAATTCTACAACAAGAAGTTTCCTCAGAACAGAGACTTTTTGATCTGCTGCATCGGATTATATCCTTTTTGTCATCGTATTCGTTAGATGCTTGATTCGTTAAGGTTAAGATTGAAACTGAGGATAGATTTGAATTTGAAATTGATAATTGTTTCCTTGGTATATCTCGATTGCTTTGTGTTGTTTGGATTAGATTTTGAGAAACTAGAATGTCTATTAGGTTTATGTATGATCGTATAAACTGCTTAAAGTCTTAATCTTTTGGTTATAGATTTGTTTAATTTCTTGACTCTGGCAAGTATGTGGTGTTGACTGCGGTAATGCAGCTGATTCTGTACATTAAGGAGAAGAATGCTATACTGTTCACCTATCCTCTTGAGGTTTGTTTTCTGACCTGTTGGGAGAGTACTGTTTCATTGAGTGTTCTTTTGATAGGCTGTGTGCTTTTGGACTTCGTTCTTTTTTTGCTTGTAACACAGCTGACTGTTGTTTCTTTGATTTGGTTGCATAATGTACATACTTCCTTACATTCGTTTATTTATAGCTGGTGGTGTATTTTGATGTCCTTCTATTTTCTAAAGATCTAGAATTGGCTTCTGCTAGCTTCACATGTGTTCTAGTAGTGTTTGCATGTCGTTGGTGATCTTGATGTTTATGAATCGAGCTTTAGCAGTGCAACATTTTATTTATGAAAGAGAACTCCATTTATTGTAAATGTTTATGAAAGAGAACTCCATTTTGTTTATGAAAGAGAACTCTATTTACTGCTAAAATTTCCTGTAAATGTTTTCTCTAGAGTTGATTTATTCTTGTGTTTTTCTTTGCATTTTTGGGTTGCAGGTTCTGTTTGGCTGCGAATGTGATTGGTTTTGTCTACACAGGTTTTATGATATGTGATCTTGTATACCTACTATCTACTAGCATCCGGAGATCACAAACGAGTCAACCGAAGCTTCCAAGTAACCATCAGGAGATAGAGAGGTCAAGGGGAGTGGGAAGCTGCTGCTGACATAATGGAAGGGAACGAATCATGTGACATAATAGCAGTATAAAGAAGAGTCACTTCTAATATGAGTGTGAAGCTTTGCAAACACTAGTAGTCAGCATAAGTTGTATATGTTATAATTGTTACTATTAGTAGATTAATAAACATGATCACTATGAATCAGTACTGGAATAGAGTTGAAAACAGAGGATGTGGTAAGATACTTGTCATGCGTTATGCAAAATCATATATAAATAAAGTAAACAATGTATGAAAACGCAAGAAAGGACTAAACAATGGGTATAGTATTTCGAAAATAATAGACAAGATTGGTTGAATTAAGATATAATAACAACAACAAATAATTCGTGATAAACAAGCATATCGCAAATTGAAGGAGGATTTGATTGAGAATATTTAGAATAAATTTGGTCATTAATCTATGTATTAATTAAATAAAATGTTTGTCTTGTTTAATTAGTTAAGTAATATGTTTGTTTTTTTTTTTAATTTTAGTAAAAGTTTTATAAGTTTGCAATTAAAATGTTATTTTATAAAATTTTATAATTGTAATATGTTTAAGAATATTAATAAACATTATATTATTAAATAGTATTAAACATTCTTAAATTATTAATTAAACATTAATCTATGTATTTATTAAACATTCTTAAATTTCTATAAGAATATTATATTATTAAATATTAAGATCTTATACATGTTCTCCCAATAACTAATTTCTTAACAAAAGTTCTTAACTACTGATCTTACATTATTTTTACAATATTTACACTCTAAGAACACCCTAACCTGATCTCCCTATAAACATGCCCTTATAAAGATGGTGTAAGTAAAAAAAATTATCTATACAAATATATACTCCTCTGTGATGATAAAATTGAAAAAAAATGAAAAGAAAAAGGATGAATGTTTATATAATTAAATCATCAATTGGGGTTTTCTTTAATTTTCTTTCGTTTTAAATCCAATTGGTAATGACGCCTTTCCCTTCTTCGAAGGAACTCTCTCTTCTCTCTCCTCTTCTTCTTCTGGTTTCATAAAAACAAAATCGGTGGTTCCTTCCTCTCCGGCGACCACCACGGCGCTGTGAGGGGAATTAGTTAGTTTAATTGCTTTTTGTTGTTAGGTTTTTCTTTGGGATCCGATGAAACTAGGCTAAACGGTGGTGTTGAGATTAGGATTCCGAGTGTGGTGGTGCGATTCAGATCTGCATCCGGCGAAGGTTCTTCACGGTGATCCAAACTTTGCGACGACTTCATCCTTTGATGAAGGAGTTGTGAAGGCGTTTTCGTTGGCCTCAATCTCTCTGTTTGTCTCTGCTTCTGTTGGCTTAGCTTATGTGGGGTTCTTTGCTTCTGTTTGTGGTTACTTGTGGGTTGTCTTAGTCTCAGTTGTTGGGTTGCAATTTGTGGTTCCTTTTACTTCGACTTTGTTGCCTCCTCTTGAGTTGCTGGTGTTTTGCGTTGGCAAAGGTTTCGATTGTGGGTTCATCATTCGGAAGGTAATTTTCTGCAAAGGCATCTACTACCCTTCTCTAAGTTCTTGTTGGGCTCAGGTTTGGTTTTCAAGACGATGCAGTGAGTTCGATCTCTATTTCTTCTCTTGCGTGGCGTTACCAGTTTTTGGTCTGTAGGTGGCCTTTGACTGGGCCGACGAATGTCCGTGTTAAGGAATGGGTATCCTCTTTGGCGTTTTCCCCAATCGGATTTCAAGGTCTTCCTTTGAACTTTCGCTTTCTCGATTCTTCTGGTTCTTTGAAGTGGCTGTGATGGGTTAGGTTATGTGCTCTTTCCTTGTTGCTTTGCCGTTTTCATTTCCGTCGTTGTTGTGGCTGTGTGAGCTCGATTTAGCTCCCTTCTCGGGCTTTCAGTTTTGGAGGCTTTCCTTTGATCGGTTCTGCTCGAGGCTTCTGTTTGTAGCTCCTCTCCGACATCTACCTGTTCTGTGGAATGTTTATCGGACGCTTTTGGATTAGAGTTTTCGGTTTTAATTATCTGGAATTTCAAATTTCAATCTTTTATGTTTGCTTTTGAGGTTTACTTCCTCGGTTTGTCTCTGGGGTTAGTTCTTTCAACTGCCAGCTTTTGTCTCCGGAAGATCAGATATTTCCGGTTTTGATTCCCTCTTTTGGGCTTTGATTTCCTTGTTTGGGCTTGTGGCTACGGTACTTTCCCGTATTTGTTAGCGGGTTTAAGTATCCGTCTTTGTCTTTGTATGGATGAACCTTAGGATGAAATAAAAAGAGACTCTCGTGACAAAAAAAATAGAATGTTTATATAATTAAACCATTCTATTGAAAAATTATTAACTATTTTTATTTATACAAAACTTATTGAAAAACCAAAATGATAAAAACTGAAAAGAAAAGCAACGTGTAAGAATTAAAATTGAATACCTAATTTGAAAACGGGCGATGATCGGCCCATCTTTTTCTTCCCTTCCTACTCTGTGACACATCGAAGACGGCGATTCGCGAGTTCCTGAGCAACGAACGAACGATGCAACCACTTAGGGACGAAGACTCGTCTTCGATTCATCACGACTCTTCTATCCCTTCCGGTGACACCTCCGTCTGGGCCGATGTCTCGCCTCTCCTCTCCGCCGCCTGCAATGGTACTCTCTCTCTCTGTGGCTGAGAATTATGTACTCTCAATCTATTCTTTTGATTTGGAATTTGTATGATATATATATATATATATATAGCTTTGTGCAATGTAGAAGTATAGTTATATAAGTGAGCTTAATATATTCATGGAGATAATTTACTTCGCAGATCTTCAAGAGGGGCAACTCATAAATGGAGATAATTTCAATCTTTTTGCTGCCATGTCTGCTTTGGAGGTTCTTACACCTTTTGCTCTCCCCTCTGTTTATTTATTTCTACAGTATATATAGATTGTGCTTCTATGCTGCAACTTTATTGACAATGAGAAAAATATAATTATGATGTTACGGTAAGTGATGTTCTTCTGTGTTTGCCTTAGATGCTCTGACAGCTTCATACATTACATTCCCCATCACTGCTAATTTGTTATCAGTTAAAAGAGCTGCTTTTGGTTAATTCGGTTAAGATACACTTTAAAACTCTCTCTCTGTGATTGTTGTAGGGAGTTGAATTTCAAGTCTTTAGTCTATAGAGTCAGCTTATTAGAAAGTTCTTCTTTTATAACAGGTTTTGGTTAGTTTAGAAGTTTTGATTTCTGTGAGTGTGACCTTTATTCAGTGTTTGACCTCGCTATAGACACATTAATGATAGATGTTAGTTTAGAAACCGATAGCTACTACTAACCATGACATCCCTTGGCCTAGTCAACCACTTTCATTATGGATTTTAGTTACATAGATTCTCGTCAGCTGTTTCTTCTTGAAACCGAAAATCTCCTGGACTCACAAACTTTTTAAGGTGTCTCTTTCTGATTGATCTCTAACCCTTTGTAACAAAGTCTGTTTAAGCTCTCTATGTTTGCTTCTATCTTCAGTATGTGTATAACAAACTGTGTCTAATTGATTTTATTGTTTCAATCTACTCGAATTTTAATCTCTTTCCCATCATCTAATGGTGTCCTTGCTTTATGCTAGATTATGGACCCAAAGATGGATTCTGGAATGGTGTCTACATTTTATTCTATAGATGAAGCCATCGAAAGAGGTTTTGCGCCGGTCCCTGTAAGCTCTGATTGTACTATTAATGTGCAATCCATTATTGACATTATGGACCATCTTCTGGCGTGCGAGGTAATCTCTGTTAAAGATGTGCTAATATGATACTATGTGAGTTGTAAGATAGAAATGTGAGTATATAGCATCTCACGTTTCCTTTTCCTGAAAGAATTCATCACTTCGCATTTTGAAACTTATGATAAAGAGATATGTATGTAGCTAACATCTTCCACTTGGATTTGCTTTATCCACAATTTGTGTCTTCTTTGTTGTTTTTTGTTGTTGTTTTAGTGTTAAGTATACAAACTTGTTACCCGGTTTTGGTTGATCTTTTGTATCTTCCTTATAAATAAATTCTCTACTTTTTTGCAGGCAACGTGGCACATGGGTCATTCGTTGGCCCAAACTGTGTTTTCATGCATCTATGTTCTGAGGCCTGAAAGGACATCTTCACAGGCTCTATTGCATTCTTATTGTAGGGTCATCCGAGCAACTTGCAGGGCAGTTGTTTCTGTTGTTTCAGATGCACGAACAAATGAAGTAAGTAACTTCAACAAATTTTGGTCCTCTTTTACTCTTGCGGTATTAAGCAAATGTTTCTGTATGTAGTTTTTTTTTGTTAATGGTTTAGTTTGTGTTCAGTGTTTACTTCTTAGATCTTTTAATCTTTCCAACATTTTGTTTTCTGGCACAAAGAAAGTTTTGACATTTCACTTATCTGAGTTAATATGTTCATATTCCCAGTTTAAATTAGAAGCCACATTTCCCTGCTTAGAGACATCAGAGATGAAAACACGATTCACTTTACTCTTTTCTTCTGATGAAGTCTTTGCATTCGTTCTCATCTAGTCGAGGCAGTTGATTTTTTAAAATATTGAGATGATTAGCAGAGGGTAGAAATTATTTGTGTTGAAAATTGCCACCATTGCCCGCCGCTAAATGCAAATGAAAACTTTAGAATATATGCCGTGATATATTTTGGATAGAAGTTTCCATTGACCAGAGAATGGTTGTCTTCAACATTTTATACTGAATGATTTCACCTCTTACCTGCTTATTAACAGGAAGAGGATCTTTTTACCATGACATATGGTCTTCCTTTTAGTGGAGATGAAGATGCCAAGGGATTGTTACTCTTAAATGCTGTCGAAGAAACGATCTGCCGTCAGCTGCGTGCTTGTAAAGCTACAAAAAGGAGAATGTTGGAAGGTACTTTTTTCTTTGCATATCTCCTTTTCTATTTTGCATGCACACACATGCAGAAGAGAGTTACAAAGAGAGCTTTCATATGATGGGATTAAAGATTATTCTGTTGCCTCTTTTCATTGCTATGTTGTTTACACTATAATGGTGATTTTGAATCTGAAGACAGTCTAATGCATTGGACTTAGATATTCTGCAACTGCTCTGTAAGAGCATATACCAACTTGAAATTATCCCCTCCTGCCTATATATGATAACTTTGAGTCTTCTACTGTATAATGATTTATATGTAAAGTCTGCTGATCATTTCAATTGAATTTTTCTTTGGAAATATTACTCTGTGACCTATTGTTTAATTGTAACACTGCTGTACAGCAGTACGAACTGAGACCAATGAGTTTCTTTTTTTTTTCCTAAAGATGCAGAATTGGAACCTCTACAAACTAATCCCGATCTAGAAGAGAGTTTTTGCAAAGCTCTATTATGCCGGATACGTTTTCGTAAGGTCTGTGATGTAGTTATTATTTTGTTTCATAAGCCGTTTTTCTTACCTCTGTAGCTCTTATGCACTTGTGCATTGCTAGTTTTTTTAACATTTTCTCAATAACTTTCAGCATTTTCTACACGCTCTTAATTGTATGAGACGACCACAAGGACGAGGCCTTGAATTGGCAAGGAAACACATAGCCTATTGCATATCAGAGCTAGAATCTGTTCTGGAGTCTGCGGAATTTCTAAGATTAGATATTGTTGAAAATGGCCAAAACGAGATAGACGAAGGTACAACTGCATCAGGTCGTTCCCCAATTGGATTTGATCCTACTTTAAACAAAAGATTATCAGCTCCAACCCCACCGCGTGCTATTAAACTTCTATCTTGGAAAAAGGTTGGAACTTGAAAATTCTGTATTCATAATATATTTTATCTATATATACACACACACTCGCATATATATATATATATATATATATATAGAGAGAGAGAGAGAGAGAGAGAGAGAGAGAGAGAGAGAGAAAGAAATAGGCTGAAATAACTTTTGTTTAGTAACTTATTTTTTCAATTTTTGCTTCTCCAGGCTATTGACTATTATGTGAAACTTCTTCACAATCTGGATCAGATCTGTGCATTCTCATTGGAACCAGATTTAGATGTCGTCTTGCAGTTTGTGATTCAGTTTCAAAAATCTCGTCCTGATTTGGTTGCTAGGGCTCATCTTCAGGTGCCTTACTTATAACTTAATACACCAATATCTTGCAGCTCTGTGCTTTCGAATACCCATAGATCATTTTGTTTCTTGTTTTTTGTAAATTGTTTTGGCTGTCTCTGCACTGAAGATGTTCACATACATCCACTATAATATATTGCTTCTTTTCTTACCCGCTTCCTTGCTTTGCATTTTTGTATTTGTTAGCACTCTTTTCCAACTCATTTTCTGAGTTAGAGTTGAGTGATTGAACCATATGAATATAGTCAACTCTTGTGAACCACCTTTCTCACCTCAAGTCCGCTTCCTCAACAGACATGTTTAGTCCTCTACTTATTCTCTTTGTTGACTCTTTATTGCTCGCTAGATGTTAAGTAATGGTGAAGAGGGAATATAAGAAGATATTTTCAACATTTGTAGTTGAGGTTGAATCTGGTTGTTATTTTCTGTATATATGCAATATTCGTAAATAAATTTATGTATTAAGCTAGCATAATGCCTTTATATCTTATATACTAAAAATTCTATCTTGTTCTACAGCTTCTCCTTGTGCAAGATGGGAAACTTTACGGTCGTGATACCTTTTTGACTATCTGTGCCAGATCTCTTGCATTGGAAGTCTCGAAGAACCATGGCCTTCATACAAATGAGTACATTCTTCAACTCAATCAGGTAAACACGGTAATATTAAAAAATACGCTGGGTTCATTTTTATCTACAAACCTGTCTGAGGTAACTCTTTATTTTTCCTAGTGCCACTTTGTCTAAAGTCAGCATTAAACTCCGGTTTTTGTTAGTTATTCATTAGATTGAGAGATATGGGTGGTCAATTTCCTTGAGAAGGGTTTGAAAGTTGGTAAAACCTTGAAAAAATTAATTTTGTATTGGTTTTGTTCAGTATTTGGTGTTTGGCTTGTAAGCTGCAGTATCAGAGAATTTTAGTATGTGTCGATGTAAGTAATCATCGAGAAGATTTTTTTTAAATACTGGTTTTTGTGGAGACTTTGATCAGAATGCTTGGTTTTACTTCTTAGTGTTTTGGGTTTTTCCTAGACTCTGGATCCTGACAAGTAATAAATGGATAATTTAAATATACAGCTTACTTCTTCCTTAGAAAGCTCAATTTGATCTCTGATCTCATTTTGCGGTGCAGTTGATGATTAATCTACTGAAAATACTATGTGCTAATACCCCATGGCAGAGGCGTAAGCTTGGGAAAATCTTAAACGACTGGAGTGTATTCCATGTGCAGGTTATATCATTTGTGCCTTTGGAACTGTATTATTCTTTACTTAGCTATACGTAAGCTTGCTTACCCTAAAATTTTGTGCATACTGATTTGGGTTTTCGTGTCAAGATCTCATCCATTCGTGTTACTTTATTTGGCAGATGGGGATTACTGTTGGTCCAATGATGCAGCAAGATTCATCAAAGGCTTCGAAAAATGGGGTACGCTTACTAATTACTACCATTACTATTCCTTGCAAAGGCGCCAGGTCCATTTAATCAAACCTCTATCTGAATCTAGTTGAAGGCTGTTAATTCATTGATTTTAGCAGGAACAAACCAGTTGTCTAAATTCCTACAACATTTTTATTTCTCCTTCCAAGTTTTTTGGCTCTATTGATAAGCAGATATGGATATCATGTTAACTTGAATCTATGTATCTTTCAGGATAAGTCTCTCGTCATTTTAAATCATATATATGGTTGGTTAGATGAGCAAATTAACTGGGTGGCCATTCGCTTTCTCATGCTGGGGTTTGACCTAGACCTCTACTCTTCAAGTGATTATTGCATGGTATACTGGTACATGTATATTATACTATGGAAGCTTGCTGAAAGAGCACGTTTCAGAGTCTTAATCGTTGTTAACACTGGTAAGCATTCATTTAGTTTGGCATAACTGCACAACGGATTTATATCTTTTTATAATACACTTACGTGTCATCATCTGTGCCAGAGGAAAGAAAAGCAAAGAGGAATAAGGAATATTCTAGGGACATGGTTCGGGAAAATCGGATTAGTCTATGGGTATTGTTTCTCCAATGTCAGACTTGCCTTGCCCAGGGCCTCGCAGTGGTATTTTTTGTTGTTGGTTTTCAATTTCTTGCTTTGAAGCTCCTTCATTGACGTTATCAAGTACTTTAAACCTGACCAAACCTTTTGTGTTTACCGTAGATGATTGCTGCTTTGAGAAATGAAGGGATGTGTTTAAAGAGTCAAGGGCCTTTTAATACCGAAAATGAGGTAAGGATAAGTCCCTTTATCTGTTACATAGTTGTGGAATTAAGGTGTAAGATGCAAACCCTCAGCTTTAGTAATAGGTCAGGGTGATATCCCTTCCTGTGTATGACTTGGACTTAACCATTTTCTTCAACATTCAGAAATTTATCCAGCATTTTGAACACCTCCAGAAGGCATCGCTCCCTGAATATGACGCATATGAATCATTCTCAGGATCTACATCTCAGGCTAGTCTTGACGTAAGTGTGCTCTATACAACTTTTTCTTATGCTTAATTTTATTTACTTCGTTAGATGAATTGTAGAAGTAGGCATGTAATAGTAGGTAAAGTTTGGATATGGGTATTTCAGTTAATCTAAGTCTACTACCTGAAGTATACATGTAATAAATGGGTCGGGTAATTCATGAGTCGAGTAGTTGAAAGGTAGTTCAGGTACCTACAAAGATTAATACCCAAACTCGCAATATCTTGAGTATGTTCAGCTAATTTGGATAGTACGGAAAAATAAGGATTTACTATTCATTTAAACTTGGTTAATAAATAAATAAATACTACTCAGTTTGTTTGAGATATCAATCTTCCTTGAGCACATAATAACATAGGTAATGTTCACTATGTTTTTAGTGATGAGTACTAGTATAATTTACTTTGTTGGAGTGATGAATTTTGTATATGGGTAAAGAAACGGTGGAAATAGTTTTTAACATGCAAGTAAAGTTGTATCCATTACTTTTGCTGCAGTATCTTCCTATGTATGAGTACTTTCATGATGCTCAAAAGCTCGCTAAGGACATAAAAGTTGGTTACGCCAACAATCCTGATAAATTGGCTGAAGTAAGGGGATTAGAGCAAGTCGCAGAACGCAATATTGTGGCTGTGAACCTTTTCTGTCAAGACCGTTCGCTTAAGGTGTCGTTTGAGTTCACACACCATCCTTATTTCGCCACTGCTGTTGTCCGTAGATCTTGAAACTCGTTTCTTTTGTTATTAACCAAATCCAATTTTGGGACTGACCCTATTTAGTTTTGGAAACATGTTTGCTTTAGTTAGTTTTCTCTCTCAGTTTTTCATCATGTTTTTTTTCATGTTCAGTTTATATAAAATTTTGTTGTTCTAAGAAATTTAATTATTATAAATCATCTTCTTTTTGCTTGTTTGAGAATATGTTATGTCAGACGCGTAGTAAAGCTCTAAATGCCACATTGAAGATCCATATGAGGATGGGGAAACTGAATAGTCAGCCTTTGTCTTACTCACATTTCAATAAACACTCCTAGAGTACATAGCCACACATGACACACACCCAATTGTAAATATTGGGCTCTTTTTGCCTAAAAGAGAGCCAAACAGAACAATATAACGACCATATGGAAGCATGGTTATCATTCCCCTGCACTGCACCTTAGGTAGCTGGCCCAGCCACGATGTTAAAAGATCCTCTAGAATTGAGATCAGAAATCTCTTTCAACATTTTCGAAACCCTTTTGGCATATTTGTAGATGGGTCGATTCCCAGAACGAAGAGCCTTTCTAAACTCAGCATCGTTTTTACGCAAGAAATCATCGACTTCATTTTCCACACTGGAGACGTCTTGGAGCCATAGCTGGACTTGTTCATACCGCTGGTGACCTCTTATTTCCTCCTCTGTTTTGACCCTTCGCTGCACATCATTTCGCTTTGCCTTGAGCACTCTTATGGTTTTCTCCAGTTCCAGTAGATTGTTCGGAAGTTGGACCATAAAACTCCATATATCAAACAACCATTTACCGAACAGATTCACCAAAAACAGTGCTTCTGGAGGGATTGTCATAGAGAGATTCAGAGAGAGCAAAACCCATAAGCTAAACCAAAGGAAAATGATCAGAAATATAGCAAGTATACTACCATGACGACTTATCAAACTAGGCGGCTACAGAGCTTGACTTTATTGCATATGAGTCCAGGGCTGTCACTGTTGTACGAAATTGCAAGGTAAAATGATATCTAACCATTCTCTAGGTCCAGTCTTCCCATTGTTTGATCATTTCCTTAATAACAGTGGTCGGTCTACAGAGCTTGACTTTATAAACCAGTGTAAATGAACAAAGTAAACATTAAAATTCAAATGATTCAATACAAGAAACAACGAAACGTGAAATGTTTAAAGAAGTGAAAGAATACCTAGATCATGGTTCTCCTTCTCGCAACCTAAGATGGTCCATGGTTTTCCAAAATTCCCCTTCTTTTATTATTGTAAATTACCAATTCAGAATCGATGACTTTACTTGACAGTTGACACTGTGTGATAATATCATTTGGGAAAGACGGGAAAACATCCACAAACTTAAAAACTTCGTTTGACATCATCATTGGTCGCTTTGCTTGAATCTAAGAATAAACATCCACAAACTTCGTTTGATATCTTACATTTGGTCGCTTTCCTTGAATCTTTATGTTTACAAATTGACAATTGGAATACAAACTACGTTTGATAAGAAGGGTTATCTTATTATTGATTTTAACAGTTTACAACTGCTGTGTTCAAAGTATGATTGTATTCGATGCAGTGATCAAACAACGTGGTTACAAGAAGATGATCAAGTGATAAGCGATGCAAAAGGTTTTAGAAGACTGAGATATGAAGTTGATTGTTCAGTTGGTTTCGAATACATAACATAGACCAGAGACAAATACATAACAAGTTTAAGATGTGAGAATTATTTGGGTTCAACGTCAAAGAAAATAAAGCTGCGGATAAAATGAATATTACTTCCTTCAGAATCTAGTGTATGATAAGCGAGTAATCCAAGAACTTATGATATAAGCCGATGAGAAACACAATACAAAAAACATCCCACGAAATCTGAAAGAGTAAAACCTTGTTGTCTACTTCTCTGATGAGTTGGGTCCTCTCTTCTTGCCAAAACCAACAACTGAAAGAAGCAAACATATACACAAATCAAATGAGAATCCAATTCTTGTTATTCATGATTTGCTACAGAATCAAGAGATGATACAAGCGAGTTTATCATCAGAAACAATCTAATCTAAAAAATTAGATTAAAGCATTTCTAAGAAAACTTGGCATGAACAAGACTTGGTAACACGTAAGACTTGTATCACAATAGCATAACTAGAATCTAAATGTTTAATCTCAGGGCACACTACGATTACGCAGGTCCTACGATCCTAATTCAACTTTCACAGATATTTGCAGAAAGTATCAAATCACAGAGACGGATCAATCGATCTAATACCGGAAAATGTGAAAAAGCAAATTACCGGCGGTGACGAAACGGCGGTTGTGTTGCAACCGTTTGTGAGCACGACCACGAGGCTTCTTCTTCTTGTCCTGCTTAGCCACTTTAGGTGTCTGACCTCTCACCTTACCGGCACGAGCCAATGAACCGTGAACCTTACCTGCGATTTCATTTACGAGAGAGAAGATTCCAAAAACATCAGGAACAGTGAGTGTTAAAGAAGAATCAGCAGCAACAGGTTGTATGTAGCATAAGGAAACAACAAGGTGAGGAGAATTACCCATTTCTCGATTACTGAGAGTCTTCTTCTAGTTTCAGTTCTTCGGCTGTTGGGGACGACGATGCTCGATAGCTTTCGTTTTTAGGGTTTTCGGAATTTTTACAGTCAATTATATATGTAGAGCCTGTAATGGGCCCTTATTGGGTTTTTTTAATGGTGGCCATTTTGGGTTTCATATGTATAGGCTTATTATATTCGATTCTTTACCGTTCAATTTTGTTTTTTTTGAAAATAGGGAGGGGATTTTCAAATATACCTCTTTTCTATGTCACTATTTAAAAATATTATTTTATGTTATTCATTTTTTAAAATACTTTTTTCTATGTATACAATAACTAAATTTAAAGTCCTAAACTCCAAATACTAAATCTTAATCCCTCAAAATTATATCTTAAATGTAAAATAGAGAATCTAAACCTAAAAAAAGTATTATCAAAATTAATTTAACATATTGTAATTGTGTAAAAGAGAATAAAAATGAAAATGTTCAAAAAAAATATTTTTGAAAAGAAATATTCAAAAGAAAATATTTCTAACAAATTCTCAAATGAGAACTTGATTTTTGAATAATTCATTGTATTTCTGATATGTGTTTTGATTCTTTTGAAAATTTTTCATTCAAAAGTTATGGATTAATCTAATATATTAAAGGAGAAGTCGAAAGAGCTCACGTTAACTTTCTGAAAATCGATTTCTCCTTAAATATGTTTAATGAAAAATGCCATTATAATTTTTTCAGACAAGATTTTCTCTCCTATGTCAGATGCACAAATACACATTCATTCTCAGACTTAGAATTACTCTTTTGTCACTAATAAAAATCAATTCTGAACCTCTTAAACATAACAGTGTACACAAAATTGTGTGCACTGAATATTTTGGTAATGTTAAAAATATTAAATCTTGCAAGGGGTACTATGATATTGATTATGTAAAATGGTTTTATAACAAAATATTATTGAATACTATGAATAATGTTTAGAAATTTTGGGCATGAATGTTTTTTTAATACATGTTTTTCTTCATTTTTAATAAATAATTTTTAATGATATATTAAAAAATTTATAAGGGGTACACAAACTGTGTACACTAAATATTTTGGTAAGATATATAAAATGTAAATCTGCTAAGGGGTACAACCATATTTATTCTGATAAAGAGTATTATGATGTACTTCATAATAGAGTACGATGATAGTCATTATATAAAAGAAAGTGTGTAGTGCAATTAAATTATTTTAATATATATTTAAGTAAAATATAAGGGGTACACAAACTATGTACAGTAAATATTTTTGTAAGGGTGGAAAATATTAAATATGGTAAAGATTACAACCATATTATTATTGTTCACAAGGAGTATAATGATGTTAAGCCACAGTGGGATACGATGATATTCATTATGTAAAATGGTTTTATAACAAAGTATTATTGAATATTATGAATAATGTTTAGAAATTTTGGGCATGAATGATTTGGTAATACATGTTTTTCTTAATTTATAATAAATAAAACTTTTTTAATGATATATTAAAAAATTATAAGGGGTACAAAAACTGTTTACACTAGATATTTTTGTAAGGATAGAAAATATTAAATATGATAAAGGGTACAACCATATTATTTTCATAAGGAGTATAACAATGTCAAATCACAATGGAGTACGAATATATTCATTATAATACCATTATATTTTTATTCTGTAATTATAAATTTTTGTATAAATTAATTTATTATGCTTAGGTTTTATTAAAATATCTAAATTCCAAAAAATCAAACAAAATCCTATATATGCTATGATCTATTGTTTTTCCGATGCTATAATATTTAATGTAATGACTCTTATGTTGTGCAATTGTGTTAGGCTAGGCTATTTACATTCGGTGGAACCTGCTTAATTGTTATTAAGCTAGTTTAGATAGCTGATTTTAGCATTGCTATCTTATCTTTGTCAATTATAGCGCTTTGTTTTATGCAATTATATATTTTACAATAGCAGATATACTTTGTTATCAATAGGTTTATTCATAGAACTTTTTGTAATTTTAATATAGCATTTGATATCTAACAATTTTTGAATTATTTGAAAAAATAAAAAATAAAAGTGTCATATGTTATTAGATTGATATGAAACCAAGATACAGTAAAACCTCTATAAATTAATACTCTATAAATTAATAAACACTATAAATTAATAAATTTTGCTAATCCCAAATCGGGCCAGTGTAAAAATTAACAAAATTTGATAAGATAATAAGATAATAATTTTTCCCAACATTATTAATTTCATAGTAAAAGTACAAATTACAAGATAAATGTGTGAATTCTCCACACTCTTGGACCTTGGACCTCCGATCTTTGTCATTTCTTTTTCAATGGTGTCATACCATTCTGCATAACAACCAAAATCAAATCAGACCAAGTTGTTGTCACAGTAAATTCTTTCCATCTCAAAAACAATGAAGTAGAGCTGCAAACTTCATGACGAGAATAATTTATTTTGAAGAGTGTGGATTGATGATTCAAACCTGAAGTATATAACAACGGAGCGACCAAAAATCGAACCAAATTCTGTAGCTTCTACAACATGCAAAAAATATCACAGCACCAAAAAACTGCATCACTAGGAAATCCAGTATAAGCTTATGGCGTTTACAACTTGGAGAAGGGAAACAAATAAAGTAATATCAAATACAATCAATCGAGCTTTATTTGCAGGCACACAGTTTTCAATCTATACTAGACATACAAGAAATAAATACAGAGATAAAATGCTGTTGTTCCTGCATACGGTCATTTAAATTGAAAGTAATGATTAGCAGCAGAAAGAACAAAGTCTATAATTGTATCAACTACCTAAAAGAAGGGTCTTTTCTAATCTAAGAAACTTAGTTTCCAACTCATGAAAACAACAAATTCAAGAAAACGTACAAGAGGATATGAAGGAGGCTTTAACTCAAAACCCGCTGTGATAACACTGGAACCAGCTACCTTTGTCGCTAACCGTCTATGTGCAATTCCAAAAAAAAAAAAACAAAGACTGTGTTATTGAATTCAACCGTCTAGCCATCTCGGCTCATGTACTACTCCCTTTAGGGGCACATCGCAGGCTATTAAAATTGGTGTGACCAATCCTCCTATGGAGATCTCTCCAGCTCCCTCTCTCCTCTCGGTTTTTATTGCCTAAGATTTTAGATACAAGAACTGATCAAGCAAGACAAACACCAAACTTGTATCCGCAATATCTCCTACTATATCTCCTACTAGCGGTCTACCATCCCTAGCATTATCTAATACTCCACACAAGGCAATGAGGCAATGTCTAACAGTTGGAGCTCATGATCATTCCCATTCCCAGTTTCCTTCCTAGCAAATAGAGTGCATGCTAGGGACTTGTGAAAATACCTCAAAACAGGGCTCCTTATTTTGAGCAGATTTGGAGCTTGTAGACTTGTAGGGAAGCTTATCTCCTATTGTTAGCCATAGGGACTTCATTTCCTCCTTGCTCACTTCCATGTTTTCTCCACTCCCTGCCTTGAAACCATACAACTCCTCCATCTCCTTGAAGGTGAGTCGATATTTCTTGTTGCGCACGGAGAAGATGATGAACCCGATCCCCTATTGGGTAGTAGGGTCGGGTGGTCTTAAAAAAAGTGTAACCGCAGCGTGGAAAGGAAGTGAACCGTCTCCTCCTCATAGGCTTCGAGGTTGGCTCGCATCATCTGGCCCATGTGCCACATGTCAAAGAAAAACGCAACATCTCTTGTGATTTCCAACTGCTTCATCGTTTTGCGGTGGGGGTAGCGGGTCCCAACGAAGCTCATCTTGCGGAGGACCTTGAAGAGCTTGGCCGGAGTCTCCACCTCTCGTTGCTTCAGCCTCCTCGATGCCAACCAGGTGCGTACTCTCTGCTCCTCTTCGCGGTCATGGCTCTCCCCCTCGTTGTCTTGATTGTCTTCTTCCGCCGCCCTCTCAGCTACCTCCTCGGCTTTTTCAGAAACTGGTCTCTTCCCTCTTGCAACCGCGGCTCTGCTCCTCAACCGTGAGGTTTGGTTCGCCTCCGGTTCTCCTCCATTAGCATATGAATCGACCTCCATAGGGTATGTGACAGGTCCCTACGTCGAGGTTCTTCCTGCTCAATAGCTCCTTCGGGTACATGCTCGGATTTAACCTTGTTTTTCCCCATTTTAGGCTCTAAATTACCTGTTTTCATCCAAAATGCACAAATGCAAGAATGCAACACCCTAAATGGCCTAAATGCAAATTCCTACAGTTAATGACCCAAAAATGCTAAGGTTAGGGTATAAATAATGCAAAATATGGACAAAAAGGGTGTCTAAAACATGTAAATTAGAGAGTTATCACTCTTCGGCTTTGGAGCGTGGTGTAACATCCGCGAACCAGATTTTGTGATTTTGGGAGGAGTGTCGATCGACACCCTAGTGGCATCGATCGACACCACTAATTTCTGGGTTTGGCCGGTTTGATTAATTGCCGAATTGGTTCGGTTTGGGTCAATTAAATCCCTAAATCGTGTTATAAGCGTCTAAGGACGAGTTTAAGGGTTTTTGGGGAAGTTATTTGGTCGCCGCTTAGTGAAAGAAAGAGAGAAAAGAGAGAGAAACGTTTTTGTGACTTTCTGGGCTTGTTCTTGGAGTTTTTGGAGAGATCTGAGGCTGTAGGAGGGTTAGTTGTTGCTGGAAACGAAGGGGGAGCTTCTGGAGGTGTTGTTTTCCACGTTTCTCAATCCAATCTTCCTGTTCTTGAGGTGAGTGCTTGACCATGGTTGATCTAAGCATGAGATCTCTCTTGTTTGTGTGTTTT
>NW_010921701.1:207926-208408 GCF_000633955.1 Camelina sativa | reverse complement strand
CTAAGCATGAGATCTCTCTTGTTTTGGCTGTTTTCTTGTCTTTTGTGGTGTTTGCTTGCTTGGGTTCTTTGTTTTCGTGATTCCCAGTGGTTTCTGAGGTGTTTTGGGTGAGTTTGGGACGGTTTCGAGGTGGATTGAATCGGAAGTTCATCGTTCGGATTCGCGCAGATCGTGTCTGCAGAAGGGGCATCGATCGACACCTTTGGTGGGCATCGGTCGACACTGTTTGTGGTGCATCGGTCGACACTCTCTTGTAGCATCGGTCGATACCAGTCTCAACCGAGACTTGTTTTCCTGGTTTGATGTATTGCTTGTGTTTGTTTGATTGCTTAGACTTGAGGGTTCTCAAATGCTTGTGTGTATAACCCAGTAGATGGGAGGACGGCCTCACTAAGTATTTATGATAATACTTACGCATCTCAATTGTTGTTTGTGGTGTGCAGGTATGTGACGTGGAATCATGGCGATGAGGAGGAGGATGA
>NW_010921701.1:205580-206657 GCF_000633955.1 Camelina sativa | reverse complement strand
GCGCAGCCGAAGGGAGGACCGGGTGTCCATTCCGGCGCTTAGTTTTAGCTTATGTATTCTTTCTTTCATTATGTATTTTCATTTGGAGTTGTAAACGATTATTGCATTTGAGGTTCTAATAAAAGTTGGAGTTCCTTGGTTTTGGGATTTGTGAAAAATCACTGAAAAGGAAATAGTTCGGGAATTCTATAAATGGGGAGTTTCCATAAATAGAAGGTTGCTATAAATAGAAAGTTTCCATAAATAGAGTGTCATTAAAAAAAGGGGAAAGTTTCTAAAAATAGAAGTTTCCAGAAATGGAAAGTGTTGAGGTAGATCTAGTCGGGAGATACTCGTTGACATCGGACTTATTTGCTCAAGATTGTGTGGGCCCAACTCATGTGATACCGATAGCTCGATGGACTTTGTGGCCAGAGAGTGGGAGTGGTATGTTAGCTTCGGATGACGATCCGTGAGCGCGCTTTAGGGTGACGACCTTAGAGCAGGATTTTGAGACTCCCTGGATACCGTAGCTGTGAGCCGTGGCTCGGCAGTGAGCCGGTATGTTTCGAGGGTTGCGACCCGAGAGCGGGGGGAGTGGGCGTGTGATACTCCCTAGATACCGTAGCTGTAGGCTGTGGTCTGGCAGTGAGCCGGTATGACTCGAAGGTTGCGACCTGAGAGCGGGGGGAGTGTGTGTGTGAGACTCCCTGGATACCGTAGCTGTAGGCTGTGGCCTGGCAGTGAGCCGGTATGACTCGAAGGTTGCGACCTGAGAGCGGGGGGAGTGTGTGTGTGAGTGACTTCCTGGATGCCGTAGCTTAAGGCGGTTGGCCTGATAGCGAGCCGGCATGATTCGTTGGTTGCGACCACGGACGGGGGAAGCACTGAGTTGTGAGCAGATAGTGTTATGATGCGAGTATATTGGCTAGAGGGAGACCTCGAGGGTCAGTCGGAGGTGTGCGGGCTGTTGCGACAGTGGCACGGGAAACCTTGACTGATGGTGTTTAGTCCGGTCTGGGGACGTGCGGGCCGTGATGACGGTGGCACGGAGGTCCTTGGCAGATGGACGGTATTGCGGGATTCGGGGACGAATCC
>NW_010921701.1:205211-205481 GCF_000633955.1 Camelina sativa | reverse complement strand
CCTGGCAGTGAGCCGGTATGACTCGAAGGTTGCGACCTGAGAGCGGGGGGAGTGTGTGTGTGAGTGACTTCCTGGATGCCGTAGCTTAAGGCGGTTGGCCTGATAGCGAGCCGGCATGATTCGTTGGTTGCGACCACGGACAGGGGAAGCACTGAGTTGTGAGCAAATAGTGTCTTTGATGTGAGTATATTGACTAGAGGGAGGCCTCGTGGTTTAGTCGGAGGTGTGCGGGCTGTTGCGACAGTTGCACGGGAAACCTTGGCTGACGGT
>NW_010921701.1:187141-204476 GCF_000633955.1 Camelina sativa | reverse complement strand
TTGTTCTTGGAGTTTTTGGAGAGATCTGAGGCTGTAGGAGGGTTAGTTGTTGCTGGAAACGAAGGGGGAGCTTCTGGAGGTGTTGTTTTCCACGTTTCTCAATCCAATCTTCCTGTTCTTGAGGTGAGTGCTTGACCATGGTTGATCTAAGCATGAGATCTCTCTTGTTTTGGCTGTTTTCTTGTCTTTTGTGGCGTTTGCTTGCTTGGGTTTTTTGTTTTCGTGATTCCCAGTGGTTTCTGAGGTATTTGGGTGAGTTTGGGACGGTTTCGAGGTGGATTGAATCGGAAGTTCATCATTCGGATTCACGCAGATCGTGTCTGCAGAAGGGGCATCGATCGACACCTTTGGTGGGCATCGGTCGACACTGTTGTGGAGCATCGGTCGACACTCTCCTGTGGCATCGGTCGACACTGTTTGTGGAGCATCGGTCGACACTCTCTTGTAGCATCGGTCGATACCAGTCTCAACCGAGACTTGTTTTCTTGGTTTGATGTATTGCTTGTGTTTGTTTGATTGCTTAGACTTGAGGGTTCTCAAATGCTTGTGTGTATAACCTAGTAGATGGGAGGACGGCCTCACTAAGTATTTATGATAATACTTACGCATCTCAATTGTTGTTTGTGGTGTGCAGGTATGTGACGTGGAATCATGGCGATGAGGAGGAGGATGATCTAGGGTCTCGTTTGTGTGTTGTTGGTCTTTGCTATATTGTTTATGATGGAACCTTGGTTAGAGATATGCTAGGTTGATGGATAGTATGCTTAGGATTGTTATTGTGTTGGTTTATTATTGGTTGGTTACTGTTTGTGGGTTGGTTTGTTTAATTAAGTAGTATGGGATGCTTAATTATATATTGTATTTAATTATTTAAAGGAAAAAAAAGGGTCGGGTTGTTTCATGTGGATTGCGTCCCAAGTCTCTTTTGTGTTGGATGCCGCTTTATAATAATCACCCTTTCCTCTCCAAAGAACTACATCTGCCGTATGTCCTAGCGCTTGTGTATGAATACCAACAAGGATCATTTCCAGCTGATTTAAAGACAGTGTCATGTGCTGGCGTCTTCTATAAGTCATGACAGCTTCAGCAAACGTGACTTGGAGGCTCATCTGTAATGCCCCGACCGCCACCTCTTAGTGGGCCCTATGTTCACTCCCAGTCCATGGGCCTCACGTCCTCTAACTAGGCTTGTGATCCCAACCATATCCGACAGCCGGTATGCTACGTCCGGGAGGTTTTCAAAACTTGTTACCGTCCCTACAAATCACTACATGATCTTTCCCTGTGTTTTGTCCTCACTCGTACAATTCCGGCAGTCACTTCCCAGAAGGTCACTGATAACTCTCTAATTTACATGTTTTAGACACCATTTTTTGTCCATATTTTGCATTATATATACCCTAACCTTAGTATTTTTAATTCCTTAACTGTAGGAATTTGCATTTAGGCCATTTAGGGTGCTGCATTGGTGCATTTGTGCATTTTGGATGAAAACAGGTGCTTTAGAGCCTAAAATGGAGGAAAACGATGTCAAACCCGAGCATGTACCCGAAGGAGCAATTGAGCGAGAAGAACAATCCGAACCTCAACCCGATCAAAGAGGTTCTAAAGTCAGGAAGAACAACACGAAGACCTACCCGAGGAGCTACCCGACTTGAACCTCATGCACCGCCTCGAGCAGACCCTCGGGCATAACTGAGCAGCTAGGTTAAAAGGGTTTCCATATATAAACCCCCTCTTCTTCCTCTCGCCCTAGCACGCCGCAGACACTCAGAACAGAGAGCGAGAGCTTCTGAGAGAGATTTTGAGCGACTCAAACACTTTTTCCATTTTGTTAGGATTCGATTTTGTTTCTTTTGCTATTCTTTCTAGTTTTCGATTCTGTACTCTTCTACTTTTATCTTATTTTTAATACAATGCAATTTTCATTCATTTGTGTTTTTATGCTTTCTACCATGAGATCTGAGTAGTGAAATAAAGTTTCTAGGGATGGGATAGACAAATAGGTGTTCTTGATTGGTTAGGTTGTCTTAGCTTGAATATTTATTTTATATAAATTCCTTTCTAGATTGGTGTTCTTAATGCTATTTTTCAAGAGATTGAGATTAGATCTAGGGTGTTTTGCCATCGAGAGATGTTGTTGAAATGCTTGAATCAATCAATGCTAGAGATTTACTCACTTAGCCTAAGAGATTAGATGTGTAAGGAGTTTATTGACAATAATGAATCGGATTGTAATGCCTGCTTAGTCATGTTTCTCCAACGAGAGTTGGGTAGGGGAGTGACTAAGGTTGATTGTTTCTATCATGAGAGTGTTTTAGCAAGATTTTAGAGATTCATTGTCTAGGGAATATTTGCTTGAGGCATGTAGGACATCCCAAGTTGGTCAAGAACACTTATGAGTCAATTACTCCATCCTTAGGAGCTTTCTTATCTTGATTGTTTAGTTTTATTTTATAACTCGACCCCTTACCCGAACTGGTACTCGATCACCAGCTTCGTGTATACCTTCGAGCTGTTCATCTTTGTGTTCTTGATTGCATCTGTCATCCAATTATCCACTCGATCCAGTACTTGAATGCTTGCATCGAGTGCTTAAGTCGTGTGGTTCTTGTTTTATTACCTTTTTGTTTCTTCTAGGTTGTTACATAAAACCCCATTATTGTTTGACTTGACTTGCATTGTTTTGATCATATCTTATCTGCTAGTATACCAACCATTTGGATTGATAACCCTTTGTACTACAACTGCATAGGAGATTGATACCCTGGGTGAAAATCATGTTATCAGTCACCCATCCTAAGACTACTCCAGCATAAGGACACTTAACTGTGGAGTTCTCTCAGGACCTTTGACCGAAAAGATTAGTGCACTTTGGTGACATAGGTGGCCAAATCAATTCTTTTAAACCTCTCCTCAAGTCTCTGAAACTGGGGTGTCACAATTCACCCCCACTAACAGATCGCAATGTCCTTATTGCGCACCAAGAACATCACTCCCGACGGTGTGAGCCCACTCGACTCTACACTCGTCTAGGTTCGGCTCTGATACCACTTGTAATGCCCCGACCGCCAACATCTCAGTGGTCCCTATATCCAATCCCAGTCCATGAGCCCACCTTCCTTAATTGGCCTCACGCCCTCCCACTAGGTCCGTGAGACCATCCATATCTGACGGTTGGTTTTCTACGTCCGGGAGGCTTTAAAGATTTGTTACCGTCCCTAGAAATCACCACATGATCTTTTCCTGTGTTTTGTCCTCACTCGCACATTTCCGACAATCACTTCCCGGAAGGTCACTCATCCTGAGACTACTCTAGCTCAAACACGCTTAACTCTGGAGTTCTCTCAGGACCACAGACTGAAAAGATAAGTGCAATTTGGTGACATAGGTGGCCAAATCTATTCTTTTAAACCTCTCCGCAAGTCTCTGAAACTGGGGTGTCACACATTTGCATTTCAATACAGCCACGAGTACCGGTGATATCAATCAAAACTCCTAAAGATGTAGTCATGTCGTCATGCACCTTATATCTTATAAAACCTGAAGCTAAACCTCTATATTTTAGAAGCTTCTTTCCGTTGTAGCACATTAGTCGGCTTCTGATGTATAAGGGTCAGGCGATGGAGTCCGAGGAGGCACAGGTCCGAAGGTTTATGAGTGCCCTTCGGTATGACTTGAGGATACATTGCAGAGGGCGGAGCTATGCTTCGAGAGCAGAGCTGGTTGAGATTGAAGCTGTGATGGAGGAGGATATCCGGGCACAAGCATTAACGGTGAGTCCAGCCGTCCAGCCTAGGAAGGCTCAGCATCCTGGAGGTTCCAGGAAAGTCGGAAAGCCTGCGCATGGAACCAGGAGAAAGTGGGAGGCTACGCAAATGCTGAGTGGTATAGGGTGCTGCGGGTGTGGTAGCACAGTTCTACCCGCCGTTGGAAAGATCTGAGTCTTGTATTTCCAGAGAGCCTGAGATCATGATATATCTATATTTTGTCTCTGCTAAGCATGTATTTGCCATGCATTTAGTTAGGATAACTAGTTGTTTTGCATAAATTTCTAGTCTCTTTTGTACACTTTGCATATTTAGGTAGTTCTTGCATCATTCTTGCATACATTGTGCATTTTGGAGTATTTAAGGTATCTAGGAGACATCGGGAACACATCGTTCGAGTCGCCGTTTGAGTCGCCATTCGACGTCGTTCGAGTCACCCACTCGAGCAATACCTTGACCGTCGATCAAGTTGTCACCCACTCGAGCAACACCTTGACCGTCAATCGAGTCGCCGTTCGAGTCGTCTTTCGAGCCACCGGTCGGGGGATTCAGCTTTCGATGTCTTCATGAAAGTTGTAGAGAATTGAGTCATCTTTCGAGCCACCGGTCGGGGGATTCAAGCTAATCGGAGGTGTGTTTCAAACGTTATTATCGTTTTAGTGGAAGCGTATACATCCCGCTCGAGTCGCCACCCGTCGACTCGACCCTCCAGCTTGAGTCGCTGTCCGTTGACTCGACCCTCCTCCACTCGAGCCAACACCATCACCCACTCGAGCCACTACTCGTTTGCACATGTCAGGAAGACGTTCCGTCTTACACGCTTCAGGAGATTCCCAAACCGTCTTACATCTTGTTGTTTTAAGTTTTAGGGATTTACATGTTTTTACTATAAATACGTTTTGTTAAGTCTTGGCGAACATCATCTTAATTTTTATCTCGTTTTGTTCTTAAGGTTTTACCTAGCCTCCAAAAACGTTCTGAGACTTTGTATCCAGATATCTTTTAATTCATTGAGTTTTTGCATTTGATTTCTTCTACAAACTTGTTCATCTCATTTTTATCTCACTTATTATGCTTGATTCAATGTTTTCTGAGTTTGTATCTTTGGTGATGATTTCCGGATCTGAGTAGTGTGTTAGTTCTTGAGGATGGTATAGATTAGGTGGAGGATCTTAGGATGTAGAGTGTTTAAGCATTGATTGTATGATTCCCTTCTGGACTAGAGTAAGAAATACTAGTTTTTCTCTGATCAATTGGGACTAGGTTTGAGACATTTCCACACCCAAAAGGTGTTTGATGAAATGTCTGACCAACTAGTGCCAGAGACTTACGTTCCTAGCTTAAGAGATTAGTTGTCTAGGATGTTTGTTGACGTGAATGAACTTGTTTGTAATACCTGCTCGACCATGTTTCTCTAGCGAGAGCTAGGTATGGAAGTGGTTGAGTCTGAGTAGCTTTTGCCAAGAGATTGGATTAGCTAGGTTGTGATGTTCATTGTTTAGGGATAGTTTGCTTGTGGTATGTTAAACACTTTGTAGACTAGGATACTCCACCGACATCAATTACTCCCATCCTTAGGACTTTTATCTTTTTGATTGATATTACATTCCCGAGACTGTTTCATTTGTTCATGCTTAGAATCGTTTTCGGTTTCGTTTATTCTTGTTTGCTTCTTGTCATACATTTTCGCTTCTGGTTCTGTGACTCATTTCCGTTTTGTATTTTGCCCATTCTAGGATTGTTAGGAAAACACTCTTTTTGAATTGGCTTAACTTGTGACTTCTTGATTGCATCTTGAGTGATAGTAAAGATTCCCAATTAGATTGACACCTTAAGTATTACAACTGCATAAGGTTAATTGAACCTACTAGGAGATACAAAAATCCTAGTATCAGATCATTTCCATAGGAGTTGTAATATGAGAGTTATGGTCGAATTCGTGATTTTCTTTTTGTAAGAATGAAGATATATTATAATATATATATATATATATATATATATAATCTTTATGATTATAAAAGATTTGTATGATTATAAATTTTAAAAAGAATATTTTTTGAGATTAAGTTTTTAGTTATAATTTTTATCATATGCAATGAAATATTTAGTAATAACTTGTGACCATTTGAAACTAACTTCTAATGATGGGACTGGACATTATGATAGTCACAAAATATCGTAATTTTTGAGTATTTGTTAAAATTCTGGGACAAATTTTTAGTTATCATTTGTGACCATTTGAGACTATAATTTCGTAATAATAAAATACATAATTATAACATTATTTTAAACACGAATTGTGACGATTTTAAGACATTTTGTTAGTCTATATTTGAGACAGTTTTGTTACTTTTTTGGGTCGTAATTATTTATGACAAAATGGTTACTAATATATTCGTTGCAACTCTTGTGACGTTTTTGTTACAAATAAAAAGTTGTGACGATTGTATTGCAACCATTCAAAAATTGTCATAAATTTGTAACAATGTTTATATTGTAACTAAATACCTTTTATTATGACTAAATATTACGTCTAAATAAAGGTATTTTCTTGTAGTGATTGGCTAAATTCCTCTATGGTTGTAAATATTAATTGAGTAGTATTGAAAAAGTTCTCTAAATATCATTACTTGACCATTATTGATGGTTGTATAAATTACCTTAATATTAGATTAACTTAAGGGGTGTTATATGGTTCTAATTTCTTAAGACTTTTTATAAATTCAATAAAATCATAGAAAATAAATAAGTGAAAGATTTTAAAGGATTGATAGAGAGTTTTCTATAATCTTATAAAGTCTCCCAAACAATATCTCCATTTTATGATACTTTCTATTACTTTATTTTGTGAAAATGTGTATAAAATAATAAACCAATAATATAATAATTGAATTCGTTTACAATCTTAGATTATTTTGTTTTAGTTGAATAAAACAAAAAATTTGTTGGCTATATAAAATTCAGACTTTAAAATCCCTGGATTTATTAAGATTTTAAGTGATTTTTAACAATCACAAACTAATAACACCAAAATTTAACAAAGTTTTAAAAAATCTTGATTGAATAAAAACATATTCTACATAACCTTTAAGAGAAATTGTTAGTAATACCCTTTTATAGATATCCCTTTTCAAAAATACCATTTCCAACATTTTCATTTTTGCTCTCTTTTGCACGATTACAATCTGTTAAATTGAATTTTAGAATTATTTTTAAGGTTTGGATTCTCTATTTTACATTTAGGGTATAGTTTTGATGGTGTAGAATTTGATATTTGAAATTTGGAGTTTAGAATTTAGTCATTTTGTATGTAGAAAAATGTATTATTGAAAATGGAAGATAATAGAGGGTATTTTTGCAAATGCCCCTATGAAAACATCAAAGAATATGAAGAAAATAATTCTTTAAGATATTACTTATTATGAAACGGAGGGATTATTTCAAGACATTACAAACGGAGGGAATATAAGATTTACAATAATAGAGTCAATATATGCAACACATACTTTATTTTTTTATTTTCTACATTTTAATATTCAATTATTAACTTATATTAGCTTTTATTAAACTTGCAGAAAATCTATGGCTTGAAAATGAATATTTTATTTGGTAAAGTTTATGTACTCCACTCTAAATCTTCTTTATAAATTCAAAAACATGTAAAAATTGTAGATTTATTATTTTAAGCAGATACCAATACATGTGATTCATTTCATCTTAGAGGTGGTATACAACAACATTTTGCAGTACCAAGACAAAAACCATGATCATATTTGTGTCTACTACAAACACTATCGCACCTTTCAGTATCACACGGGTTATATTTGTAGCATCTGACTGATGGTCGAAAAAGTCGGCGAGGTTGATAACCTATATACAATATTAACAATAATCAATACTCCTTAGCAAAGAGTGAAATCATTATGATGATAATTACAAAATGAAGGTATGAATAACAATAAACAATTACCCAGACTTTCAGCAGTTGTATGAAGACAATGAACAAAAGATATGATGAAGATGATAGTAAAACAAAATGCCATTAAAGTTTTCATAGTGATAGTAATTATTTAAGTGATATTCCCTCAACTTTTTTTTAATGAGTTGTTCTTCACCTAGACTGATTATATATATAATATATAAGAACACTAAATAAGTTTAAATGTTTTTTTCCTGGTCAAAGATGCAAATATAATCTTTTGATATATTTTCCTATATATGTATTAAAAATTATTTATTAGCTTATTATGTTTCAATGCTGGTCAAGTGATATTAATTAATTTGTACATAATTAAATATGTATTTTCAGCATATTTAGTTAAGGTTTTGAAATATTATATGTTTAACTAAATATGCTATCTTATTATATAAACCTTAGTTTTCAAAGTTAGTAATTCATATAGTCACGAAATGTGTCAAGTATATTGATAATATTTTGACATGTGTGAAAAGAAATTTTATTTAATAATTATTAGGAAAATTAAAAACTCCTAAAAATAAAAAGATTACAATTAATATTTTTAAAAGATATATAAAACCAAAATTAATCTATTATATCACTAATTCTAATAAAAAGTTATCTATTAAATTACTAATTTCAATTATATCAATATGTGTAATTAATAAGGAAAATATTTGCAATTATTATTTATTATAATCATATAGTAAAAAGAAATTTATAAAGAAAAGTGATTAACGTATAAAAAGGTTTAATGTGTTAAAATTAGTGATGCTGAAAAAAGTGCATAAACCGAATCTATTGTATTTAACATATACAGACAGTGAATATATATATATATATATATATATATATATATATATATGCAACTATCTATGTTATATATATAGTCTATTTTACAATAACGTCGTACAACAAGTCAATTTAATAGTCTATGTTAGAAAATGTATGTATGAATACCATAAGCCAACTATTATGTCTTTTTTCTTTTACTTTTGCATAGTTTTTTTTATTAATAAAATTATTGGCTCAAAAAACATTTCGAATAAAAAATATATTACATAGTATACTAATCAATGATGTATCATCACAATAATGTATGACCAACCATGGAGAGAACCTCGGCTCCATTTTCCTCCCTTATGGAGAGAATCTTGCGTCTAACCTCCTCCATCATGGAGAAAACTTTGGCTCCACCTTCCTTTCTTGGGGAGATAACCTTGCGTCCAACATTCTCCACTTTCCTCCTTTGGGGAGATAACCTTGTATCCAACCTCCTCCACCATAAAGAGAACCTCGGCTCTGCCTTCCTCATGTGTGGAGAGAACATGTTCACTTCTTTTAGCTATCTTAAAATGGTTTGCTCCGAAAACCAATGAAACGAAAGATCCTTTTCTAACATCACAAAATTTTTTGATAGTAACTAATGTTAAATTTTCCAATATATTCGTGGAAGTGTCTTTGACACACTATGATGTAGCTCAAAAAACATTTCGAATAAAAAACATATTATATAGTATACTAATCAATGATGTATCATCACAATAATGTATGATCATCATTGAGAAAACCTCGGCTCCGCCCTCCTCCTTATGGAGAGAAACCATGCGTCCAACCTCCTATACCATGGAGAGAAACTTGGCTCCGTCTTCCTACCTTGGGGAGATAACCTTGCGTCCAACTTCCTCCACCTTCCTCCCTTGGGGAGATAACCTTGTGTCCAACCTTCTCCACCCTAGAGAGAACCTCGGCTCTGCCCTCCTCCTGTGTGGAGATAACTATTCACGTCTTTTTGCTATTTCAAAATGGATTGCTCCGACAACCAATGAAACTAAGCTAATGTTAAATTTCTCAATGTCTTCATGGAAGTGTCTTTGACACACCATGATATAGCCTTTGTCTCTGTAACGCTCCAACCGCCACCTTGCTTAGTGAGCCCATGTCCACTCTCAGTCCATGGGCTCACCTTCCTAGGTGGGCCCTACATATATTCTCGGCCCGTGGAACCACCCATATTCGATGGCCGGTTTGTTACGTTTGGGAGGTTTTACAAACTTGTTTACTGACCCTACAAATCAACAAATGATCCTTTTCTGTGTTTTGTCCTCACTCGCACAGTTCCGACAATCACTTTCAAGAAGGTCACCCATCATGAAGTTTTCTCAGGACCATTGACCGAAAAGATAAGTGCATTTTGGTGACATATGTGGCCAAATCAATTCTTTTAAACATTTCCGCAAACCAGGGTGACATAGTCTTCGAACTCCTATGGATCTATCAACAACGATTTATGTTTTTTTCAATCTATCTATCTATGTTTATTGTAAGCTTGTGTTTGATTAGCCTATTTTATCCATCCATTAGGTTGATGAGCTTCTACTCGTTATCTCCCTTTGGGATTAAACGAATAATGGTAACAGTTATGTTTTCAAAAATAAAAGGGTTTATGATCAACCAATCAAGGTTGAAAAATTAGAAGAAATTTAATTTGACATAATTAAAGAAATAAGAAAAAATTATAAGCACGGTAATATATGAATCTCAAATAATTCAAAGATGAAAATATAAATTAAAAAAACAATATAAAAATACTACAATAAATTTAAAAATAAAGTATTAGGAAACGAAGACGCATATATTAATCTTTTTTTGGGTCAACATATTAATCTTACCTATTCCCAACTGAAAAAGGAAAAAGTAGGAGAAAATTTTACCATCCCATTAAAAACATTTCCCAAATAAACAAAGTTGAAAACAGTGTTTTTGAATAAATTATTTTGTTAGATGAAAAATATGAAACGATTGATGTTTATATAGAAGTGAGTATTTTCAAAATTTAGAATTAATAATTAACGGTATATTTTCCTTAATACCTATTTCTATTTTTTTGTAGAATTAATAACTTAAAAATAAAAATAAGTAAATAATATTATAATTTCAAAATTTATGAAATATATATATATATATATATATAATCTCCTTATAATTATTTTAAAAAACTTTGTAATTTTTTATAATTTTTGTAATTTTTGATAATTATCTTTTTATATTATTAATATGTTTTAAAACAAATATTCTGTTTTTGTTGTAATCAAATTTTCTTATTAAATATTAACTTTTACACATGTCAAAATCTTGTTAATGGCTAACTTTCAAAACCCAACTTTATATAATAAAATTATTAGATTCATATTATAAAATCTAAAGTACAAAGGCTTCCATATTAACTGTATATACATATTATTTTTTAAAAAAGAAAAAAATAATAAGCCAAAATAGGGAAGACATTAAAACGATTAAGAGGCAACGTTTAATCGTGAGACCTTTTGTATTCATAAAAATCTAAAATCTCTTTTTATTTGTTCTTTGATAACAGAGAAAAAAACTTCGATTGGTATCTTCTGTATCCAGAAATCTAAGATTTTTTTAAAACTTTGAAAATTTGTGTATTGGTCCCTCCAATAGAAAAGTACAATTTCAACTTTTATCGAAATAGATGTGTGGATGTATAATTGATTTGGAAAGTACCAAAATTATTCAATTCATTGGAAAGTTAAATTATGTCTTTTTGCCAAATTAGATGTTTGCGGGTGTATAGTAGATGTGGAGGACATAAGAGGACATGGGAGTGGCAATGATTGTAATGAAGTTGTCTTCACGCTATTGAATAGCAGGTAAAACACATTTATTCCACCTATAATGATACTAACATCTATAAGTTTGTTTTTGTTATAAGTTATATTAACTTGCTAAACCTGTAGGAATGAATCTGTAAAGTGCCGTGGAATAAACAACTATGCTTCCCGCTTCATGTCTTTTTGGAAATCAAAAGGATGCCATCTTACGTATAAAACCAAGCCGGTATTTTATTGTGTCTTTACTTTCTAATAGTCAAAATTTTATTCGACCCAAACAGTAACGTTGTTTTGAATCCATTCAAATTGAAGGTTGGATAGTATGAAAGTATGTACCATTAATTACTCTTGGTAGAATCAACAAATGGTAACCACTTTAGGGTATATTTTTTTTTTAAATTCTCTAGGTGCACCATGTATTGTAAACATATTAGGCTCCTCCAAAATCTTTACAAAACCGGAGTTTCAAGGATTTGAGCATCACAATGCTCTGTAAGTTGTGGGTTTATATTTAAATCAAGTTGTATATGAAGTTAGATTTAAAGTTTTGCATACATTTTCTATATATACATATCTAAATTTGCTGGACGTTATCAAATAAACTATGTGATGGAACATGAAAGTGAAACTTGAGGAGAAACTCAAATGGCAACAAACGGTGGCTTAAAAAACTCTTCTTTGTATATGCAACTTGAAATACATATAGGGGTTGTTTTTATTTTAACTCTGTAACCGTAATAACATATTAACATATGTTAACTTTTAAATTTTTGGATTATTTGCTTAGACTTTTAAAGTCGTAATATTACAGACTGAATTGAGCTCAAATTATACTTTTAGACTTTATTAATGGGTTTCGATACTTTTTTCATTATAGTTTGTTTCTTTCAAATACTAACAACATTTTATTGACATAATTGATTTCATAAATGTTTTTAAAAAATAGTACTATATAAAAAATATGAATTATTTAATATATAAACAATTTAAATAAAATTAAAATTAAAAATGACCTGCAATATAACTATTTTAATCTAATGGTTTAAAAAAGGTTTTAGTCCACACATTCAAACTATTACTAAAAGTTTCATACATGGTTTTTACAAATATAAAATTATACATAAATCTAACCAAATATATATATATATTTAATTTTGACACAATAAAAATCCAAAAAAACAAAGTTATTATTTATAATCAGTTTTTGCCCGCAAGAGTGCGGGTAAATAGAACAAAAGTAATTATTTATATTCTTCCTGCAGAATGTGTACTACTCTTTGATTTATATGGATTTGTGGATTATCTATCTATTGAACTTATGATAAATCAGATGGTAAACCGTAGGGGTGGGCATTTAAACCGAACCGAACCGAACCAAACCGAACCAACCGAACCCAAACCGACCCAAACTAAACCCAATCCTACACTCCAACCATTCGGTTATGTTTCTTTCCAACCCAAATGGTTCGGTTCGGTTCGGTTTCAAACCGAACCGAACTAATAACCCAATCTGTTTTTTAAATTAATTAATAATACTATTAAAAATATAAATATGTGATCTTACCTACAAACGCTTGCATTTGGTTTCTATTTTACTTTATTTTAAATTTCTAATAAATTAACTAAATATAAATATAGATTTAATTATGGTTAATGTTAGGTATTTAATTTTAATTTTCTAATTTATTTGATTAATTAACTATTATAAAACCATAATCAATTTCATTTTGTTACATTAATTGATTTTTAAACCGAATTAAACCGAACCATACAAAAACCAAACCGAACCGAACCGAACCAAACATAAACCGACCCGAACACAAACCAAATCAAACTAACTTCGGTTGAGTTTGGTTAGAGTTTTACCAAAACCGAATAAACCGAACCGAACCGAATCCAAACCGAACCCGAACTTAAACCGAAATGCCCACCCCTAGTAAACAATTTGATTACTAACCCGGTCCCCTAAAAAATTTGATTACTAAGTAAACGAAGTCACACAAAAAAAAAAAAAGATCAAACTTGTATCAGCACCAAATCAGTAACTTGAAACATAAGAAAAAATATTACCAAAAAGGGTAAGTGATCAAAACAAGGAAAAAGTCTTTCTCTTTCCGTCTTTCATTCTAAGAATAATAAGGGTTGTGTTGACCAATCTTGTTCACTCGTCTTCCTCGATGACCTTAGTGCCCAAACCAGATAGTCCTTCAGCTGGAACCTCAGCGACAGTGACGAGAGAGAAGAACTCTTCCTTGGCATCTTCATCGTCGTTTCTCTTACGGGCAACACGGATTCTGATTCTCCTCGGGGGGCCTCGGATACCTTTGCTCCATATCTGCTTGTTGAGTTTAACATCGACTCTAACGTCCTTTGTTCCCATTGCTTTCAATGCAAACTTCCTGATCTCTTTAATGGCATTGGGTGCCTTCTTCTTGAATGTGCTGTTACATTTTTTCAAATGATCAAAAACCACATAGAGGATTCAGCATTACTAAAAACCACTTGATCAATAGTGACAAAGCCTTAATGGAAAATGATAACTAAGCAACAAGCAAACAGTAACACAAAATCAAAGGAACACAACTAAAACATTACTCTCATCTAAAAGGCTAATCTTCTTCTTCTACAAAGATTCGAAACATTCTGATTCCAAGGTGATCACTGTTGAGTTGTTTAGACTTAGTCATGAAGTGTTAGAATAAGGCTCTGGTGTATAAGGAGTTGTGACTTAGTTGATTGTGTTCGTGTTTGTTAAAGACCTCCGATAATGTAGGAGGCAGTTGTCTTGTGTAATTGGCTATTTAAGGCCGTTCATGAATAAGAGAAGAACAAGCTTTTGTTCTCATCATTCAGTCTCGTTAATTTGCTATAACATATTGGTATCAGAGCTAGATCTGAGTGGTGAGAATTTCGTGAGAGAGAGAGTCTAAACGGGTGAGTGAAACACGATGTCAGGAGAGAGTCAGAGCATGCTTGCAATTCCAAAATTTAATGGTGACTTTGAGCATTGGAGTATGCTAATGGAGAATCTCTTGAGATCCAAGGAGTGGTGGGATCTGATCGAGAAAGGCTACGTTGAGCCAGCTCGTGGGGAGATCCTCAATGGAGCACAGAGACAAGAGTTAGCCGATAAGAAGCCAACTGACTTGAAGGTGAAGAACTATTTGTTTCAAGCAATCGACAAGTCGGTTCTGAAACAAATAATTCAGAAAGACACGGCCAAGCAACTGTGGGATTCCCTGAAAACCAAGTTTCAAGGCGATGAGTGTGTGAGGCGAGCACAACTTCAACGGTTGAGAAGGGAGTTTGAGATTCTGGAAATGAAAGAAACAGAGAGCATTGCAGAGTACTTCTCAAGAGTGTTGCTAGTTGTAACAGACATGGGAAATCTTGGAGAGGAGATTCAGGAAGCCAAGATTGTGGAGAAGATCTTACGGACACTCTCAGAGAAGTTCACATATGTAGTGTGTTCGATTGAAAAATCCAAAGACATAAGTAGTCTTTCTAGGGATGCGCTCCAAAGCTCGTTATGGTGTCATGAGCAGAAACTCACAAGGCATGCTAAGGGGATCATAAAAGACGAGCAAGTGTTAAAAGTGACTTATGAAGCCAACAACTGGAGTGGATCAAGAGGTAGAGGAGGTTCATCTCGAGGTCGTGGTAGAGGACGTGGAAGAGCAGGATCGTTTAACAAGGCATTGGTGGAATGTTACAAATGTCATAAATTGGGACATTTTCAGTTTGAATGCCCAGGTGTTGAGAGACAAGCAAACTTTGTAGAGTTCAACAAAGAGGATGAACTCCTGTTGATGACGTATGTAGAAGAGAAAGAGTCCACAATGGAGAGTCTGTGGTTCTTAGACAGTGGTTGCAGCAACCACATGACTGGTGCAAAGAAATGGTTCGGTGAGCTAGATGAGAGCTTTCGACACTCAGTAAAACTTGGAAATGGCGCACGTATGATGGTCCAAGGTAAAGGAAGTGTCAAAATGAGGGTGAATGAGTTAACTCAGGTGATACAAGACGTCTATTACGTCCCGGAGCTGAGCAACAACCTATTGAGTCTAGGACAATTGCAAAATAGAAATTTGGCGATTCTGATTCAAGAAGGTGTCTGCAAAATCTATCATCCATCAAGAGGACTTATCATTGAGACTCCGATGAGTGCAAACCGCATGTTCGTGATTGTTTCTCAAGCAATGGGAGGAGAATCATGCCTGAAGGTGGAGACGCTCAACAACACACATCTCTGGCCCTGCAGGTTTGCTCACTTGAACTATAAATGCTTAAAAACTTTGAGTTCAAAGGGAATGGTGGAAGGTCTCCCTCATATTGAATCATGCGAAAGAGTATGTGAAAACTGTCTCGTCGGGAAGCAGAAGCGAGAATCATTCCCAAAGAAAAGTTCATGGAGAGCCTCGAAAGTGTTGTAGCTGATACACTCAGATATATGCGGACCAATCACTCCAGTTTCCATGGGACAGAAGAGGTATCTGCTTACCTTTATTGATGATCACAGTAAAAAGATGTGGAGTTATCTGATCGCAGAGAAGTCAGAAACATTTCAAGTGTTCAGAAACTACAAAGCAAGTGTGGAGAAGGAGTCAGGTCTGTCAATATGCTGTTTAAGAACAGACCGAGGTGGAGAGTTCTGCTCCAAGGAGTTTGAAGACTTTTGCAAGTCTGAAGGCATTAAGCGTCAACTAACGGCTGCCTACATGCCTCAGAAAAATGGGGTCGCTGTAAGAAGAAACCAAACTATCATGAACCTTGTTCGAAGCACACTATCAGAGAGACAAATGCCTAAACTTTTTTGGGCAGAAGGGGTCAAATGGATAACGCATGTTCTTAATCGCAGCCCTACTAATGCACTACAAGATCAAATGCCTGAGGAGCTGTGGAGTGGCTTCAAACCAAATGTGAAGCACTTCAGGGTTTTTGGGTGCATCGGTCACGTTCACATCCCAGAAGCAAAACGTACAAAACTCGACGATAAGAGCTGTAAGTGTGTTTTTCTTGGCATCAGTGAGGAATCAAAAGCATATCGCATGTACAATCCCATTTCCAAGAAGATCACAGTAAGCAGAGATGTGATCTTTGATGAAACTGAGAATTGGGATTGGGGAAGGAAAAATGCAGATAGCTCAACTCTTTCTGATTCTACTGCTGCTGCTCTCACCTGGGAAAATGATGGAGAAATCATGACGGGAGAAGAAGAATATGTGCAAGAGGGTGATGAAGCAGGACCAGAACCGGAAGAAGAAACACCACAAGAAGCTGCTGGTAACAATCTCGAACCGCAGGGAAGGCCAGTACGAGAAAGATCAGCTCCCACCTACTTGCAAGACTATGAGTGTGGGATTGCTCGTTCAGAAGAAGAAGTGTATGCCCACTTCATCGAGACAGAAGAAGAAGCGTATGCTCATTGGATCGAGGATCACGCTCATCAGGTTGGTACTGCAGTTGGTGATCCTGTGAACTATGACGAAGCAGTAAGGTATCCCGAATGGAGAAAAGCGATGATAGCAAAGCTGGAGTCCGTTGAAAAGAATGAGATGTGGGAGCTGACAGAGGTACCTAAAGGAGTCAAAACCATTGGTGTCAAATGGGTGTACAAGACTAAGTACAATGAAGATGGTGAGATTGATAAGTTCAAAGCTAGATTGGTTGCAAAGGGGTATGCTCAGAGGTTTGGAATCGACTACAATGAAGTTTATGCTCCAGTAGCTAGATGGGATACAATTCGGATGATCATTGCTAAAGCAGCCGAAAGAAACTGGAACATCTACCAACTTGATGTGAAGAGTGCGTTCTTACATGGAGAATTACATGAAACTGTCTATGTAGATCAGCCAAAAGGTTTTAAGAAGAAAGGAGATGAAGAGAAAGCTTACAAGCTAAGGAAAGCTCTATACGGTTTAAAGCAAGCACCAAGGGCGTGGTTCAGCAAGATCGAAAGCTACTTCATTCGG
>NW_010921701.1:180436-183912 GCF_000633955.1 Camelina sativa | reverse complement strand
AATGCATTTAATGGAAAAATAAAGTCAATTTCAGGTTCAAACGAGGTTTTCACAAAATAATTAACTTCATCCCCATTAATTTCATAGAACACAATATCCTCATTCATATAATCCACCTCAGGATCCTTTGTTTCATGCAAAATTGTATCAATATCAAGAACACACCCTAGGTAAGATTCTTCAAGAAGAGAGCTAGATACATCAGGCATTGAAAACTCAAACTCGAGATCATGAACATTCAAAGCACAATGATATTCAATATCAAAACATATTTCATGATAATCCCTAGCAAGTTTTTCTGCTCTTAAGATGTCTAGACGTTGAGACTCACATATCAAATCATAGCATTCATCAATAAGCAATGGAGTATCCAAACTAGAAGTCACATCTTCAATGCATGGCATGTGAATATCCTCAAAATCATAAATTTCAAGGGTGGAAACGAATGTACCTTCTATTTGGCTTGGTGGAACCAATTATATTACCTTTTCACAAGCATGAGCTTCCCTAATCTCTGTGAAAGTGGGCTCCCTCCCTTCAAGTACTGCTCGATGTGAGATGAGATTCAACCGGATCATTGCTGCTAAGTTCCTCCTTGTCGTTGTTGGATGCTCCATTTAAAGCTCATCCAACTTAACTTTTTGATCCGGTGTAAGAACACTCTCATCAAACAATGGCTCCACATAAGGCTCATCTAGAATGTCTTCATCAAATGTGATCTCCTCTTCATGTGGCCAATCATCGTAATCCATGGCCCCAAAAACATTTTTCATTTTTTTTATCTACANCCTGCAGGTTTGCTCACTTGAACTATAAATGCTTAAAAACTTTGAGTTCAAAGGGAATGGTGGAAGGTCTCCCTCATATTGAATCATGCGAAAGAGTATGTGAAAACTGTCTCGTCGGGAAGCAGAAGCGAGAATCATTCCCAAAGAAAAGTTCATGGAGAGCCTCGAAAGTGTTGTAGCTGATACACTCAGATATATGCGGACCAATCACTCCAGTTTCCATGGGACAGAAGAGGTATCTGCTTACCTTTATTGATGATCACAGTAAAAAGATGTGGAGTTATCTGATCGCAGAGAAGTCAGAAACATTTCAAGTGTTCAGAAACTACAAAGCAAGTGTGGAGAAGGAGTCAGGTCTGTCAATATGCTGTTTAAGAACAGACCGAGGTGGAGAGTTCTGCTCCAAGGAGTTTGAAGACTTTTGCAAGTCTGAAGGCATTAAGCGTCAACTAACGGCTGCCTACATGCCTCAGAAAAATGGGGTCGCTGTAAGAAGAAACCAAACTATCATGAACCTTGTTCGAAGCACACTATCAGAGAGACAAATGCCTAAACTTTTTTGGGCAGAAGGGGTCAAATGGATAACGCATGTTCTTAATCGCAGCCCTACTAATGCACTACAAGATCAAATGCCTGAGGAGCTGTGGAGTGGCTTCAAACCAAATGTGAAGCACTTCAGGGTTTTTGGGTGCATCGGTCACGTTCACATCCCAGAAGCAAAACGTACAAAACTCGACGATAAGAGCTGTAAGTGTGTTTTTCTTGGCATCAGTGAGGAATCAAAAGCATATCGCATGTACAATCCCATTTCCAAGAAGATCACAGTAAGCAGAGATGTGATCTTTGATGAAACTGAGAATTGGGATTGGGGAAGGAAAAATGCAGATAGCTCAACTCTTTCTGATTCTACTGCTGCTGCTCTCACCTGGGAAAATGATGGAGAAATCATGACGGGAGAAGAAGAATATGTGCAAGAGGGTGATGAAGCAGGACCAGAACCGGAAGAAGAAACACCACAAGAAGCTGCTGGTAACAATCTCGAACCGCAGGGAAGGCCAGTACGAGAAAGATCAGCTCCCACCTACTTGCAAGACTATGAGTGTGGGATTGCTCGTTCAGAAGAAGAAGTGTATGCCCACTTCATCGAGACAGAAGAAGAAGCGTATGCTCATTGGATCGAGGATCACGCTCATCAGGTTGGTACTGCAGTTGGTGATCCTGTGAACTATGACGAAGCAGTAAGGTATCCCGAATGGAGAAAAGCGATGATAGCAAAGCTGGAGTCCGTTGAAAAGAATGAGATGTGGGAGCTGACAGAGGTACCTAAAGGAGTCAAAACCATTGGTGTCAAATGGGTGTACAAGACTAAGTACAATGAAGATGGTGAGATTGATAAGTTCAAAGCTAGATTGGTTGCAAAGGGGTATGCTCAGAGGTTTGGAATCGACTACAATGAAGTTTATGCTCCAGTAGCTAGATGGGATACAATTCGGATGATCATTGCTAAAGCAGCCGAAAGAAACTGGAACATCTACCAACTTGATGTGAAGAGTGCGTTCTTACATGGAGAATTACATGAAACTGTCTATGTAGATCAGCCAAAAGGTTTTAAGAAGAAAGGAGATGAAGAGAAAGCTTACAAGCTAAGGAAAGCTCTATACGGTTTAAAGCAAGCACCAAGGGCGTGGTTCAGCAAGATCGAAAGCTACTTCATTCGGGAAGGCTTTGTGAAGTGTGACTTCGAGCAAACTCTGTTTGTGAAAACAGAACAAGGTCAGATTCTCATTGTTAGTCTATACGTTGATGATCTGATCTTTACTGGTAATTGTGAAAGAATGATCACTAAGTTCAAGGACTCGATGAAGAAGACATTCGACATGACTGATCTGGGGAAGATGAGATACTTTCTCGGAGTAGAGGTTTTGCAGAGGGAAGAAGGTATCTATATTTGTCAGAAGAAATTTGCGAGAGAGGTCCTTGAAAGATTCGACATGGTTTCAAGCAATGGGGTGAGCAATCCAATAGTTCCGGGAATAAAACTTTCAAAGACAGGAGGTGGAGCAGTCATCGATGTCATGCTCTACAAGCAGATTATTGGAAGCTTAATGTACCTCACAGTTACTCGACCTGACTTGGCATTCGTAGTAGGGCTTGCAAGTCGGTATATGAAGACACCAACTGAAGCACACCTCGCAGTGGTGAAGAGAATACTGAGGTATGTCAAAGAAACTATGGAGCTTGGTGATCAACAGGTCAATTAATAACCCAAAGCACACTCAACCACGATCTAGTGGTGTCGTCGTAGCAATTTAGGGTCGAATCCACAGAGACCAAACAATGCACTATGAAATTGTATAGATCAAATATAGCTAAGACAAAACAGGAAGTTTGTGAAACAAGTAATAAATCAAAAACGGAAAGTAAATAAGTTGTTTCTAAATCAAAAAAGGAAATATTGGGCGCAGGGAATCATTAGGGATTATGATCACGAATTTAGATGGTTAGATAGGGATGCATTAGACACCGTTCTAGAACTCAAATCACTGTTGTAAAGCTAACCTACTTTCGCAGCATTAACTATCTATGCAATGAATTTACTAAACCCTAAACCGTCGTTTGGATCTAGCAAACCAAGCAAGCAATAACAAGTTCAAGTTTGATCTGTTCACAAGGTGCCTCAACTTCAAC
>NW_010921701.1:170792-178617 GCF_000633955.1 Camelina sativa | reverse complement strand
TTCAACCTTTTATCGCCCAAGACTTCCTTCATATGCTCCCTTTCCTCTCTCTTTTCTCACTTCCAAAGGATTGATTTCTCCCTAATTTTCTAGGGTATCATTTTTTTTTTTTTACCAATCCTTTGCTCTTTTCTTGTGGACAGGTTTCCATGAGTTCCGAAGGATACACGGGTTTACGCACAACCCTCGGTTCACTTCTTTCACTACCTTTATCCTTTTCTTCTTTCTTCTTCTCTTTTTTTTTTAACTGAGTACTGAAGGGAAGAGAGAGGGGAAGCATACTTTGTGAGGAGATGCACGTCTTGTAAGGCTTGAAGGGAGGAGTCTTGTCCGATGTATACCAAGCCCCAAGGTAAGAAATTAAATCCGGTTAAGTCTTGTCAAAGCTAGAGACAACTTCTGGTTCAACTTAGTGTTCTCCTTGGCGAGTGTCTTTTGGGGCGTGTTGAGACTGCTCATGTTCATTCCAAGCTTCATTCCAAATAAGAGGTACAAAATTAATCATAAGAGTGTTAGTTCAAAGCAAAAGATTCATAGAAATGATCATAGTTTCCCAATTTTTTTCGTTTTTTTTAGACACGACAAACTGACTCAAACAAAAGAAAAATCAAAAGAAACAACCACAGAAAACGACATTAGTAACTTGGAGACAGCCCTCCCCCGGACTTACTTCACACCGTCCCGGTGTGAAAGCAAAGCCAAGAAAAGAATGAATCCGACAAAGAAAATAAGAAAAATGAAAAAGAAAAAGAAAGGAAAAGAAACAAAAACCGGTGATCTAGCATCTGGTGGTGGAGTGGTGTTGGCAAGGGTGGGGACTGACCGGTCTCAGGGTGGTATCGACCGATCTGCAACATTATTGAACTTAGAGACACCCGCAGAAAACCACCGGGATCGGTCGATCTTTAAGGAAGATCGATCGATCCGAAGCGCCTGGAACAAAAATATTCGCATCTTCTGCGTTTGGAACCTGTTCCTGAAAACACTTAACAGCAGACGTGATTTCACCGTAATAAATCCTAAAAACAAAACCAAAATCCTAAGATAAATAAAAATAAAAGGGTAAGCCAGCACAAACCCCATGGGTTGCCTCCCATAAGCGCTTATTTAAGGTCTATAGCTTGACCACTCAACACAAAATGTTAATCATGTGTATCAAAAGGCTGAGCCAATGGACCTTTAGTCCTTCTCTTGTTAATGCAATAAACAATATGTGTCAAGTAACACACAATTATCCATGGCAAAACAATAAAATTCACATCTAGGAAGTTTACTACAAATGTAGCATATACTTTGAAATATTCCTTGATGGTTGGATGCTCATGAGGGTTAAATGCATTTAATGGAAAAATAAAGTCAATTTCAGGTTCAAACGAGGTTTTCACAAAATAATTAACTTCATCCCCATTAATTTCATAGAACACAATATCCTCATTCATATAATCCACCTCAGGATCCTTTGTTTCATGCAAAATTGTATCAATATCAAGAACACACCCTAGGTAAGATTCTTCAAGAAGAGAGCTAGATACATCAGGCATTGAAAACTCAAACTCGAGATCATGAACATTCAAAGCACAATGATATTCAATATCAAAACATATTTCATGATAATCCCTAGCAAGTTTTTCTGCTCTTAAGATGTCTAGACGTTGAGACTCACATATCAAATCATAGCATTCATCAATAAGCAATGGAGTATCCAAACTAGAAGTCACATCTTCAATGCATGGCATGTGAATATCCTCAAAATCATAAATTTCAAGGGTGGAAACGAATGTACCTTCTATTTGGCTTGGTGGAACCAATTATATTACCTTTTCACAAGCATGAGCTTCCCTAATCTCTGTGAAAGTGGGCTCCCTCCCTTCAAGTACTGCTCGATGTGAGATGAGATTCAACCGGATCATTGCTGCTAAGTTCCTCCTTGTCGTTGTTGGATGCTCCATTTAAAGCTCATCCAACTTAACTTTTTGATCCGGTGTAAGAACACTCTCATCAAACAATGGCTCCACATAAGGCTCATCTAGAATGTCTTCATCAAATGTGATCTCCTCTTCATGTGGCCAATCATCGTAATCCATGGCCCCAAAAACATTTTTCATTTTTTTTATCTACAAAAAGAGCAAATAAAAATAATTAGTAAAAACAAAAATAAAATCTTAGACTATACTCAATTCTAAAATCTCAAAGGCAATCGTTTTGGTCCCCGGCAACGGCGCCAAATTGATCAACAGGTCAATTAATAACCCAAAGCACACTCAACCACGATCTAGTGGTGTCGTCGTAGCAATTTAGGGTCGAATCCACAGAGACCAAACAATGCACTATGAAATTGTATAGATCAAATATAGCTAAGACAAAACATGAAGTTTGTGAAACAAGTAATAAATCAAAAACGGAAAGTAAATAAGTTGTTTCTAAATCAAAAAAGGAAATATTGGGCGCAGGGAATCATTAGGGATTATGATCACGAATTTAGATGGTTAGATAGGGATGCATTAGACACCGTTCTAGAACTCAAATCACTGTTGTAAAGCTAACCTACTTTCGCAGCATTAACTATCTATGCAATGAATTTACTAAACCCTAAACCGTCGTTTGGATCTAGCAAACCAAGCAAGCAATAACAAGTTCAAGTTTGATCTGTTCACAAGGTGCCTCAACTTCAACTTTCGTTGGCTAAGGTCCACCTTGCTCACCTAAGTTCTTTTCCAGCAACTCAACAACATTTTTGGTGCCCCGATGAATTAAACCTAAGATCTTAATCTAGGTGATCAATCTAGCTTAAACATTAAGAACAACAATAGATGAAGAACAATAAGATCAATCCCTAATCTAACAAATCTAGCATCAATTAATCATAGAAACCCTTCTGAAACCCTAAACCCAACAATGAAACTACTCAGACATGGAGAAGCAGAAACAGCAAATCAATAATGAAGAAAACATAATTGAATTGCAAAAGGATAGAAAATAGGGTTTAGAAATCTTCTCCAAAGTATCAAGAAGGATTAGAGATCTTCTCCCTTTTCTCTCAATACAGAATAGTCTTAGAAAAATCAAGCTTATGTCTTTGGAGGCCGTGCCTCTAACTTAAATATCAAAATAAAACCCTAAAAGTCGGTTTAAAACAAATAAGGAAAAGTTGCGTCGGGGACGGGAATGGTCGATCTCGAAAGGATCAGTCGATCCGGAACGTTTTTCTGCTCTCACTCCATCTGCTGACTAGCTCGATCAGTCTTCAACCAATTTAGCTCCAGATGCATATTTTCACCCCCAAAACGCTCAGATTCCTTCCAAAGTCACCTAGGACCTGTAAAGACTCACAAAAGACTAAAAGGACTCTAAAAGCACACTTGGACTTAGGAAAAGACTCAAAACAAGTGTAAAAAGTATGGTTAAAACCCTATAAAATGCAGACACATCACTTGGCATTATGTATAAGCGTGGAGTGAGTGAGTTTCAGGCTTTTACGGATAGTGATTATGCTGGTGATTTGGATGATCGAAAAAGCACCTCTGGTTTTGTATTTCTCATGGTGGGAGGAGCTGTTTCTTGGAGTTCTAAGAAGCAACCCATTGTGGCTTTATCGACTACTGAAGCAGAATACATTGCAGNGAAATAGCCAAAGAAAACGACATTAGTAACTTGGAGACATCCCTCCCCCGGACTTACTTCACACCGTCCCGGTGTGAAAGAAAAACCAAGAAAAGAATGAATCCGACAAAGAAAATAAGAAAAATGAAAAAGAAAAAGAAAGGAAAAGAAACAAAAACCGGTGATCTAGCATCTGGTGGTGGAGTGGTGTTGGCAAGGGTGGGGACTGACCGGTCTCAGGGTGGTATCGACCGATCTGCAACATTATTGAACTTAGAGACACCCGCAGAAAACCACCGGGATCGGTCGATCTTTAAGGAAGATCGATCGATCCGAAGCGCCTGGAACAAAAATATTCGCATCTTCTGCGTTTGGAACCTGTTCCTGAAAACACTTAACAGCAGACGTGATTTCACCGTAATAAATCCTAAAAACAAAACCAAAATCCTAAGATAAATAAAAATAAAAGGGTAAGCCAGCACAAACCCCATGGGTTGCCTCCCATAAGCGCTTATTTAAGGTCTATAGCTTGACCACTCAACACAAAATGTTAATCATGTGTATCAAAAGGCTGAGCCAATGGACCTTTAGTCCTTCTCTTGTTAATGCAATAAACAATATGTGTCAAGTAACACACAATTATCCATGGCAAAACAATAAAATTCACATCTAGGAAGTTTACTACAAATGTAGCATATACTTTGAAATATTCCTTGATGGTTGGATGCTCATGAGGGTTAAATGCATTTAATGGAAAAATAAAGTCAATTTCAGGTTCAAACGAGGTTTTCACAAAATAATTAACTTCATCCCCATTAATTTCATAGAACACAATATCCTCATTCATATAATCCACCTCAGGATCCTTTGTTTCATGCAAAATTGTATCAATATCAAGAACACACCCTAGGTAAGATTCTTCAAGAAGAGAGCTAGATACATCAGGCATTGAAAACTCAAACTCGAGATCATGAACATTCAAAGCACAATGATATTCAATATCAAAACATATTTCATGATAATCCCTAGCAAGTTTTTCTGCTCTTAAGATGTCTAGACGTTGAGACTCACATATCAAATCATAGCATTCATCAATAAGCAATGGAGTATCCAAACTAGAAGTCACATCTTCAATGCATGGCATGTGAATATCCTCAAAATCATAAATTTCAAGGGTGGAAACGAATGTACCTTCTATTTGGCTTGGTGGAACCAATTATATTACCTTTTCACAAGCATGAGCTTCCCTAATCTCTGTGAAAGTGGGCTCCCTCCCTTCAAGTACTGCTCGATGTGAGATGAGATTCAACCGGATCATTGCTGCTAAGTTCCTCCTTGTCGTTGTTGGATGCTCCATTTAAAGCTCATCCAACTTAACTTTTTGATCCGGTGTAAGAACACTCTCATCAAACAATGGCTCCACATAAGGCTCATCTAGAATGTCTTCATCAAATGTGATCTCCTCTTCATGTGGCCAATCATCGTAATCCATGGCCCCAAAAACATTTTTCATTTTTTTTATCTACAAAAAGAGCAAATAAAAATAATTAGTAAAAACAAAAATAAAATCTTAGACTATACTCAATTCTAAAATCTCAAAGGCAATCGTTTTGGTCCCCGGCAACGGCGCCAAATTGATCAACAGGTCAATTAATAACCCAAAGCACACTCAACCACGATCTAGTGGTGTCGTCGTAGCAATTTAGGGTCGAATCCACAGAGACCAAACAATGCACTATGAAATTGTATAGATCAAATATAGCTAAGACAAAACATGAAGTTTGTGAAACAAGTAATAAATCAAAAACGGAAAGTAAATAAGTTGTTTCTAAATCAAAAAAGGAAATATTGGGCGCAGGGAATCATTAGGGATTATGATCACGAATTTAGATGGTTAGATAGGGATGCATTAGACACCGTTCTAGAACTCAAATCACTGTTGTAAAGCTAACCTACTTTCGCAGCATTAACTATCTATGCAATGAATTTACTAAACCCTAAACCGTCGTTTGGATCTAGCAAACCAAGCAAGCAATAACAAGTTCAAGTTTGATCTGTTCACAAGGTGCCTCAACTTCAACTTTCGTTGGCTAAGGTCCACCTTGCTCACCTAAGTTCTTTTCCAGCAACTCAACAACATTTTTGGTGCCCCGATGAATTAAACCTAAGATCTTAATCTAGGTGATCAATCTAGCTTAAACATTAAGAACAACAATAGATGAAGAACAATAAGATCAATCCCTAATCTAACAAATCTAGCATCAATTAATCATAGAAACCCTTCTGAAACCCTAAACCCAACAATGAAACTACTCAGACATGGAGAAGCAGAAACAGCAAATCAATAATGAAGAAAACATAATTGAATTGCAAAAGGATAGAAAATAGGGTTTAGAAATCTTCTCCAAAGTATCAAGAAGGATTAGAGATCTTCTCCCTTTTCTCTCAATACAGAATAGTCTTAGAAAAATCAAGCTTATGTCTTTGGAGGCCGTGCCTCTAACTTAAATATCAAAATAAAACCCTAAAAGTCGGTTTAAAACAAATAAGGAAAAGTTGCGTCGGGGACGGGAATGGTCGATCTCGAAAGGATCAGTCGATCCGGAACGTTTTTCTGCTCTCACTCCATCTGCTGACTAGCTCGATCAGTCTTCAACCAATTTAGCTCCAGATGCATATTTTCACCCCCAAAACGCTCAGATTCCTTCCAAAGTCACCTAGGACCTGTAAAGACTCACAAAAGACTAAAAGGACTCTAAAAGCACACTTGGACTTAGGAAAAGACTCAAAACAAGTGTAAAAAGTATGGTTAAAACCCTATAAAATGCAGACACATCACTTGGCATTATGTATAAGCGTGGAGTGAGTGAGTTTCAGGCTTTTACGGATAGTGATTATGCTGGTGATTTGGATGATCGAAAAAGCACCTCTGGTTTTGTATTTCTCATGGTGGGAGGAGCTGTTTCTTGGAGTTCTAAGAAGCAACCCATTGTGGCTTTATCGACTACTGAAGCAGAATACATTGCAGCTGTCTCATGTGCAATGCAAGGAATTTGGATGATGAGGGTGATTGGTGATATCGGTGAAAGTCATGAAGAGTGCATTACGATCAAGTGTGACAACAGTTCATCTATTCAACTATCAAAGAATCCAGTTCATCATGGGAGTAGTAAGCATATTGAGGTACGATTTCATTACTTGAGAGATTTAACTAAAGAAGGCAAAGTGAAGCTTATGCACTGTGGAACTCAAGATCAGCTGGCGGACATTATGACTAAACCACTGAAGTTAGACACTTTCAAGGAGTTGAAGGAGAGGCTCGGGCTTGTTGAGGTTCCAAAGTAAACTGATACNAGGATCGGTCGATCTTTAAGGAGGACCGATCGATCCGAAACTCCTGGAACAAAAAATTTTGCATCTTCTGCGTTTGGAACCTGATCCTGAAAACACTTAACACCGGACGTGATTTCACCGTAATAAATCCTAAAANCGTTTAGACTTAGTCATGAAGTGTTAGAATAAGGCTCCGGTGTATAAGGAGTTGTGACTTAGTTGATTGTGTTCGTGTTTGTTAAAGACCTCCGATAATGTAGGAGGCAGTTGTCTTGTGTAATTGGCTATTTAAGGCCGTTCATGAATAAGAGAAGAACAAGCTTTTGTTCTCATCATTCAGTCTCGTTAATTTGCTATAACAATCACAAGTATATTCAATGGAGTTGTACAAAATCAAATGCTAGAGTCTTTGAATCCGTAGATAAAAATGAAACATTTATTAGCATTGTGTAATTAAGAGAGAGCGAAAGCATTGTTTAATCCAAGCTCTTGACAAATCAAGAAACCCCTAATTAAGAATTGCAACTTGAGCCTAATCATTATCAGCTAAACCCAGAACAACCTCAAGAAATCCGGATACGAGAGGTTGAAAAGTATGGAAGATTTGATTAGGCTGCTGCCTAGAGACTGAAATACCCTTGTTGGTCTATGAGTTCATTAACAGTGGAACGCTTTTCGACCACTTGCACGGTTCCATGTTTGATTCTTCCCTAACATGGGAACACCGTCTGAGGATAGCTGTAGAAGTCGCGGGAACTCTCTCATATCTTCACTCCTCTGCTTCTATTCCCATTATCCACCGGGATGTCAAGACTGCTAATATTCTCCTGGATGAAAACTTAACTGCAAAAGTAGCTGACTTTGGTGCATCAAGGCTGATACCAATGGATAA
>NW_010921701.1:156830-169553 GCF_000633955.1 Camelina sativa | reverse complement strand
ATGGGCAAGTGATGAACGAGGATAATCAGAAGGAGATCCATGAAGCTGCAAGAGTTGCTATCGAATGTACAAGATTGACGGGAGAAGAAAGGCCACAGATGAAGGAAGTAGCTGCAGAGCTAGAAGCCCTAAGACTCACAAAAAACTAAACATAAATGGTCAGATCAGTATCCTGAAGCAGAGGATGTTGAGCACTTGCTAGGTGTTCAAATCCTATCAGCACAAGGCGAAACCAGGAGTAGCATTGGCTATGACCGCATCAAGAATGTAGCAATATTGGACATTGAAGCTGGCCGCTGATATTTATCAATCCAGCTCCGATAAAATCACATACTATAAATCTTTTGTATGTAAAAAAACTTAACTCATATCTCTATTGCTTAACTCCCCCTCTTTGTCCTTCTAAACAACATTTATGCTCCAGAAATCTCTTGTAGATCATCAATAAATTATGTTTATAACTCAAGTGTTCATGAATCATCATTTATTGATAAACTAATTAGTAAGTTACAAACTAGTGTAGAGGCGGAAGCTTTGTAAGGAGTTTAGCAACTCTGTTTTCTGGGTCAAGAAACAGAACACTTACGAACAGAGGAACAAGACAGTAACGATGGTGTAGCGAGGGTGGAGGTGAGGATAGGTGGAGACGAGGGGGTGATAACCGATACGGGAGTCCTCCTGGCAGGGCTTAGACAAGCTCTTTTTGGGCAATTTAAATTGCCTTTTTTTGGGTTTTCTTATTCACTTCAAATCAATGATGTTGATACAAAGACTTGAGAGACTCTATTTATAAAGCCAAAACGAAAAGATACGATCTAATCCTAAATCTATTGTGATAAGCTTGTAAGACTTATCCCAAATAGAAGAAAAACCAAAGCCAAACGTAAATAATAAAAAAGACTTGTGGAACACGCAACACAACACCGACTCAAGTGTTCGACATTTGACAAACACCGCCGATGCACTGCATCACAAACTAATTAACAACTCAAGATAAACTATAACATCATCATCTCCTGGTCCTATTTCATAACCGATTCAGCTTGCTCAACCAAAACAAGAGCTTCATGAAGAGACGGAGGAGGATCCATAAGCATGATTTGCCTTCTCACAAAGCTTAATTCTTTCTTCAAACCCATCAGAAACCCATAACGCTGCTCCTTCTCTCTCGCTTCTTTACCTCGTTTCACACCTTCGCAATGACAACCACCGCACTTACACTCAGGTACAGGATCATACTCAGACAACTCCGCCCAAGCTCGCATAAACTTCTCGAAATAACTACCCACAGAGTCGTCGTCACCACCATCTTCTTGCCTCAACATCGCGAGCCTCACACGAAGCTCGTAGATCTTGAAATCGACACTCGGCACAAACAAAACTCGGAGATGTTCCCAAGCTTTATGAGCAGTCTCCGCGAAGGTTACATAGATTCGAAGCTCTTCGCTCAACGAGCTCATCATCCAACACTGTACCCTCGCGTTACATGTTTTCCATGGATGATAAAGCGGCGAGGAAGGGTCAGGTTGCTCGATTGTGCCGTCGACGAATCCGGTTTTGTTCTTGATTCCAAGGAAAAGGAGAAAATCACTCTTCCAGATGAAGTAGTTGTCTTCGGTTTTTCTTAGTATAGCCATTGGGAGATTCTCGTTGGATTCATAATCTGGATCGATATAATATGGAGATTCAGGATCGACTTTGGGAGATTCCGCCATTGTCACCTTGCTCTGAGCTCTCGTTACTCTTTGATTTTAGGGTTTGATTCCTGATATAATTTAGAAAGGTTTGGTTTATTCATTCAAATAGGATGAGTATTTATACATAATTATAAATATATGATAAAGCTGAGTTTCCTATTCTAAGATAAATACTAATGTAAATAATACATAAGAGATAAGTGTAAATATTCTTAGTCTATATCTTCTAGATCCTCCTTGATCTTCCGGTTTCCTTGATACCCAGCATCCCGCAAGCTCATACGTCGTAACGCGTTTGAGATTGGACAACTTTGTAGTATTGGCAGCAACTTGTGAATGAACAGGAGCGGCCGGTGTAGAATAGTATAACTTTTGTAGAAGTGCGGCGGCTTGTATAGCAGCGGCATGGTAGTAGAATAAAATTACATGTGTTTGGTTCACCAAAACACTAGTAGAATTGTAGAACATATGTCGAAGTTGATGATGAATTACTTGAGAACCAAGTCTTCAAGTCAAATCTTCACAGCCACAAAGAAACGTAGCTAATATTTGACTTTTTTTTTTTTTTCATTTTTAAAGATAGAGAGCCATGCACTAACGTGTGCATCACAAACAATTCGGTACAAACCAACGTTGCAGCGACGACTTGTTAGGCGGCAGTAGATCAAGTGGTTGCGCTTTATTTTGATGAAGCAGGACCGGCCCGTAGGTATATGACGCCTAAAGCAAAGTAGAAAATGCTGCCCCTAAACACCAACTTATTTTTTCGATACAATTATATAACTATGCAAAAGATCACAAAAATTTTCATTTCTTTAAATAGAAATCATACAGAAACACTAATTATCAATACATCACTTGTTGACAAAAGAAAAAATATCTATACATCAATTAACCACTTACGTTTGGTAAAGATTACTAAAATTTCAGTACTAAACTATACCACAAAAACACAAGCAATCAAAGAAAACAACACATCATCAAATTGACAAATAGTTAGTAGAGACTGCTTGAATGTTAAATAAAAGTTAGTCAAAGTGCATGAACATTTTAACTTCTAACAATTAATCTCTCAATTATTAAGTGCTTGAGAGAATATGAAAATCTAGAAAAAAACCAGAGAAATTTAGCAAAGAAAAAAAACATAGAAAAGGTATGACTATAGTCGGAAGCCAGGAGGAAAAAAGAAGAAACATAAACATAGATGGAGAGACTCCGATGGCGATTGATGGTGTTTCGACGGAGATCAGCGAAAATTGGAAGAAGAAAAAGAGGAACCGTCAAATAAAGACAAACCGTCAAATAATCGTATAATTTTTATATTAGTTAATATAATATAAATAAATTTTTATAAAACAGAATATTATGGTCAGATAAAATAGGAAACAAATCGAGTTAAAAAAAAAAGGAAACAAATAGTTTAATCGTTAACGTGGGCAGGGTTTGAACACTGGACAAGAAACTAAAAATCAAAAATCAAAACCACTACACCAAGGAAACTTTTCAGAAGTTGATGCCCCTAAAATAACTATAATATTTGGCGCCTAAAACCCTTGCTTCATGAGCTTTAGGTCAGGGCCGGGCCTGGATGAAGCAACAACGGCTTGTAGAAACGGTAGAAGATAGATGTGCGGCGGCTTGTGAAGCGGCGGCAAAGTAGAAGTAAAGGCAGCGGGGGTGGTTTTCACGGTCACGGAAAACGATAGTAGCGGCGGTTAGGTTTAATAGAAAACCGATAGTAGAAGATAGTGGAAGCAACACCGGCTATTGCAGCACCGGTGGCTAGGTTAATGATTTTAGAACGAAGGCAGCGGTTGCTGAAGCCAAGCAAAGGCGGCGGTAATGGTATAAAAGAAATTAGGTCACAAAAGCTTTCTGCTCTGATACCATGTTAAATTTGGGCTCGTCTTGGGCTTCTAACTAAAAACCAATTGGCAATTAATAGATTGACCCTAACCCTTTATATATTAATGATAGTCCCTTTAAACTTCAGATGTGGGATTTGGTTTGTATCCCAACAATCTTCTCTTCAAACCAAGGACCACATATGGGATCTTAACACGCTTCCTCGAGATGATAACTCCATCTCAAACCGATCCTATTTGGACCGATAATAAACCCCTTCTTGGGCCCATTACTTAGGATAACAAGAGGCATGTTCATATCCACTTTTCTAGGTCCACAAGAATTTTAATTAACCTTGGGCTCTCATGCCATGATATAATTTAGAAAGGCTTAGTTTATTCATTAAAACTAGGATTTAACCTGCGGTACACCGCGTGACAATATTTTTAATTTTTAAAATTTTAAATTTATATTATATTTACTTGTTATTTTATTATTGTTTTATTAATTTTTAAAATATAAAATTTTACATGTATTTGATATAAGTATTCAAAGTATAGGATTTTTATAGTGTTTCAAGGTTTTAACTCGTGTGGTATATGTATAGTCTAGCAATACATTTATCTCTTGGTACACATCTAAAAGTGTTTAAAAAAAAAAAAAATTCCACTTAACTCCCTATATGAGATTAATGGCAACTCGTCTCACCAAAATCAAAATAAGTTTTTGCATTAAAAAATAATCAAAATAAGTTTTTTTATCAAGCTTAATTATGTTAACTGTTTTACCAAATTAGCATATTTTTATAGTTTATAATTTTTTCATGTCAATATATATAGTTTATGATCATTAATAGAATTTTAATTTTTGTGGTAATTCCTCAAAAAATAAAAAAAATAAAACAAATTATATGGGGATTTTCAACGTATTTAATGTGATATTTTATAATTGGATTTTTCGGTTTAGGAAATTTATTAATATTAATATAATTATGGATATTGTAAATTTTTGTTATGGAAAATCTGTTGTATATCATTTAAATTTGAGAGATTCTAGCATCCATAAAAACAGTTTTAGAGATTTAATGGTTTAAAATTTTAATGGGTAGAGTTGTTTTTGGAAAAATCGGAATGTATAGATGTTGTTAAGATTTTATGGCAATAAATGTTACAAATATTAGTCAATTTAAGAAAGTTTAGTATTTGAGTTTCTCTGCAATGTTATTTATGTAATTGTTAGGGGTTAATGTTGTAAAAAAGAAATTAAATAAGTAAAACTTAAAGGGCATAAACAAAAATGTACTTCAAAAATGTAACTATAGATAGGATGAGTATTTATACATAATGATAAACATATGATAAAGCTGAGTTTCCTATTCTAAGATAAATATTAATGTAAATAATAGATAAGAGATAAATGTAAATATTCTTGGTCTATATCTTCTAGATCCTCTTTGATCTTGTTAGATCTCCGGTTTCCTTGATAATTCCCAATTTTTTTATACTCTTTATACTCTTTTAATTGGTTTGGTTAAGATTTTATAATTAGAACAAAATTATGTATCGGTTTGGGTTTATAATAAATAGTTTAGGGTTTAGATTTTACAATCAAAACGAAATTATTTGTCGGTTTGGGTTTACAAATAACTTTTTTAGGTTTAGATTTTATAATTAGAACGAAATTATATGTCAGTTGGGGTTTACAAATGAGGTAGTTAGGGTTTAGATTTTATAATTAGAACAATATATGTCGGTTTGGGTTTACAAATAAGATGGTTAGGGTTTAGATTTTACAATTAGAACAAAATTATATATTGGTTTGGATTTATAAAAAAAATAGTTTAAGTTTTTAATTTTATAATAATTCATAATGTATACAGATTTTATTTCCTTATTTTACCCTAGAAGTGAACTTAAGTATTGTTCTTATTTATATTCTTCCTTGAGAATGTGTACTACAGTTTGATTGATATGGATTTGTGGCTTAATATTACGATTTTGATTACGAAGTAATCAGAAGGTGAACCTGTTCCCTAAAAATTTTGATTAGGAAGTAAACAAAGTCACACACACAAAAAAAAAAAAAAAAAANCAAAAAAAAGAAGATCAAACTTGTATCAGCACAAAATCTGTAACTTGAAAGATAATAAATAATATTACCAAAAAGGGTAAGTGATCAAAACAAGCAAAAAGTCTCTCTCTTTCCGTCTTTCATTCTAACAATATTAAGGGTTGCGTGATTACATTCACAAATCTTCTTCACTCGTCTTCCTCGATGACCTTAGTGCCCAAACCAGATAGTCCTTCAGCTGGAACCTCAGCGACAGTGACGAGAGAGAAGAACTCTTCCTTGGCATCTTCATCGTCGTTTCTCTTACGGGCAACACGGATTCTGATTCTCCTCGGGGGGCCTCGGATACCTTTGCTCCATATCTGCTTGTTGAGTTTAACATCGACTCTAACGTCCTTTGTTCCCATTGCTTTCAATGCAAACTTCCTGATCTCTTTAATGGCATTGGGTGCCTTCTTCTTGAATGTGCTGTTACATTTTTTTCAAATGATCAAAAACCACATTGAGGAGGATTCAGAGCATTACTAAAACCACAAGATCAATAGTGACAACGCCTTAAATGGGAAATGGTAACGAAGCAACAAGCAAAGGAACACAACTAAAACATTACTCTCATCTAAAGGCTAATCTTCTTCTTCTACAAAGATTCGAAACATTCTGATTCCAAGGTGATCACAAGTATATTCAATGGACTTGTACAAAATCAAATGCTAGAGTCTTTGAATCCGTAGATAAAAATGAAACATTTATTAGCATGGTGTAATTAAACAGAGAGCAAAAGCATTGTTTAATCCAAGCTCTTGACAAATCAAGAAACCCCTAATTAAGAATTGCAACTTGAGCCTAATCATTATCAGCTAAACCCAGAACAACCTCAAGAAATCCGGATACGAGAGGTTGAAAAGTATGGAAGATTTGATTAGGCTGCTGCCTAGAGACTGAAATACCCTTGTTGGTCTATGAGTTCATTAACAGTGGAACCCTTTTCGACCACTTGCACGGTTCCATGTTTGATTCTTCCCTAAAATGGGAACACCGTCTGAGGATAGCTGTAGAAGTCGCGGGAACTCTCTCATATCTTCACTCCTCTGCTTCTATTCCTATTATCCACCGGGATGTCAAGACTGCTAATATTCTCCTGGATGAAAACTTAACTGCAAAAGTAGCTGACTTTGGTGCATCAAGGCTGATACCAATGGATAATTAAAGAGCAGCTCACAACAATGGTGCAAGGCACTCTCGGCTACTTAGACCCAGAATACTACAACACAGGGCTTCTGAACGAGAAGAGTGATGTTTATAGTTTTGGGGTGGTCCTCATGGAACTTCTCTCAGGTCAAACAGCATTGTGCTTTGAAAGACCACAATACTCAAAACATCTGGTAAGTTACTTTGCTTCTGCGACAAAAGAGAATAGGTTGCATGAGATTATTGATGGGCAAGTGATGAACGAGGATAATCAGAAGGAGATCCATGAAGCTGCAAGAGTTGCTATCGAATGTACAAGATTGGCGGGAGAAGAAAGGCCACAGATGAAGGAAGTAGCTGCAGAGCTAGAAGCCCTAAGACTCACAAAAACTAAACATAAGTATCCTGAAGCAGATGATGTTGAGCAATTGCTAGGTGTTCAAATCCTATCAGCACAAGGCGAAACCAGTCTAAGCATTGGATGCTTGACAAACTTGGTGGTGCCTTTGTAAGTCACTTGTGTTGGATTGATATCTTATTAGAGCTTAGTTTTCAATTGATTTGGTGCTCATAATTGCTATTTCTGTCCAGGCCCCCAAGCCGTCTTCTGGACCACACAAGTCTAGGGAGTGTCTACCCCTTGTCCTTATCATCAGGAACAGGTTGAAGTATGCTCTGACTTACAGAGAAGTGATTTCCATCTTGATGCAAAGGCATCAAGACTTACCCTGCTGGTTTTATGGGTGAGTCTGGCTGTTGTTTTTGTTACATGATGTTTATGCCCTTTTGTCTCTGCTTCTTTTGATGAGTGATCTAACAAAAGATGCATAATTATTCCCAGATGTTGTGTCTATTCCAAAAACAAATGAGAACTTCCGTCTTTTGTATGACACCAAGGGACGTTTCCGTCTCCACTCCATCAAGGATGAGGAAGCTAAGGTTTGTTCTCCTAAATCCCTTACATTCCCAAATACTGAACCCCTTGAAACTAAGTTGAGTCTGTATTCGTTGCTTTAAACTTTACATTAGAGGTCTGATGAATCTTCATGTTGATTACTAGTTTGAACAAGTACCTCATTTGTTGTTGTGCAGTTCAAGCTTTGCAAGGTGAGATATATCCAGTTTGGTCAGAAGGGCATTCCCTACTTGAACACATATGATGGTCGCACCATCCGTTACCCCGACCCGCTCATCAAGCCTAACGACACCATCAAGCTCAAGCTCGACCTTGAAGAAAACAAGATTGTGGAGTTCATCAAGTTCGATGTGGGCAATGTAGTTATGGTCACCGGAGGAAGAAACTGAGGGCGTGTTGGTGTGATCAAGAACCGTGAGAAGCACAAGGGAAGTTTCGAGACCATCCACATCCAAGACTCAACAGGACATGAGTTTGCTACAAGGTTGGGAAATGTGTTCACTCTCGGGAAAGTAACAAAACCATGGGTGTCTCTTCCAAAGGGTAAAGGTATTAAGTTGACCATCATTGAGGAAGCCAGGAAGAGACTTTCTGCTCAACAAGCTGCTTAATACTGTACTCTGTTTCCCAATTTTCAGAACAAACTATGCGTTAGTTTGCAGCACTCTTTATGAGTTTTACTTTCGTTTCAAAACTTTTATCTTTTGGGATTTTTATGAGCTATTTTTTTGGACCTTTTGTGCTAGTTGCGAGTTTGGACTTCAACCTTGTTACTTCTGATAGTTTTTGAGTTGCCTTAGTATCTCGCGGTCACATTTTATTAATCCTAAAGAAATCACAACATGTGGTCAAAATAACAATAACAATGATATACTCAAATTTACCCTAGAGCTACTTTTTCAAATTAAGAGGTCAATGCAGTACTTAGGAGTCGAATTCCACAAGGACTCAAGACTACACAATAAATTATAGAGTTTTTCAATTATGCTAAACAAATTAAATTGAACTAAAATAAACAATGCAAAATATTAAATAAAACTGTTGTAAATTCAGAAGATCAAAAAGCTAGGCCTAGGGAATTTCTCAGGAAATTATGAAATATTAAATCAATCAATAAATTAGGATTCAAGCAATTAAGAACAAATCTAGAACTCTAAACACTTTTGTAAATTAAATCAGTTCTCACTGCAAATAATATCTAAATTTAAAACCAGAAAATCCAAATCTCTTTGTAAAATTCTAGGTTAAAAATCAGCAATAAAATCAGGTTTAGATTGTTCACAAAATTATTAAATCAAATCTCTTTGCAAGAAATAATTTTGCTCATCAAAAGGTTTTATCAGGAAAATCAATTATATTCTCATATCAATTTATTTTCCTAAGGTATTAATTCTAGATGGCCAATCAAGGATTAATATGAAGAACAACCTAAGATGAAGATCTAGCAAGATAAAGAATCCTAAATAAACAGATCTAATAATTCATAAAATCCCTGTGAAAAACCCTAAACCTAACAAGCAAACTACTCAGACATAATCAATGAAGAACAAGACATGATTCTGAATAATAAGCAATTGAAATTAAAAGAGTAAGGAAGGAGTTTAAGAATTCTTCTCTCAAAGCAGTTCAGATCTCTCTCCCAAAAGCTCTCAAAATCTCACAGGGTTGCAGAAAAATAAAACTTGATAGAATAAAACTTAAGGGTTTGGAAAACCTAAAAACACTATTTATATGTCCTAAAACACGTCAGGGACTTATGTTGCAAATATGGAAAACTTTGGGGCAGATTTGTAAATTTTCCAAAACTTGGGTCTTGAGTCGGCAGAGATGAGTGTCGATCGATGCCTCCTATCTTGGTGTCGGTCGATGCTCCTGCTTTCATCCGAGACCAAATTGATTCTTCAAGATTTATGCTCCAAAACATCCAAATTGCTCCATTTTGCTCCTTTCATGCTAAAAACCTGTAAAGACTCAAAAACAATCTAGAAACAAATGAAAAGACACTAAAAGACTCCTTATATCATGGTTAAAAACCACAAAAACCATGATATATCAACTCCCCCAGACTTAGCCTTTGCTTGCCCTCAAGCAAAACATAAACTTAGACCTGTGAAAGAAGTTTGAAAACAGGGAACTCACTCAATTGCATGATGATTCTTATTTGCACTCTTCATTTACCTGACTCAAGAACTTACTTCTTATACTTAACCATGATAAGCATCAACATTCCTTACTCAAATCCCACAATCCTCTGGAATCTCATCTCCATTGTCATCTCATTAGTCAATATTAAAGCACAAATAAGGTGAATTCTTACCTTGGGTGTATTGATCAGTGGTATGTGGACTCTTTTCAGGCCAAGACATTCTTCTCACATCTCCTTTCCTCTCCCTTTTCTCACTTCCATTATTTTTTTCTTCTTTTTTTTTTTTTTCAAAGGTGTAAGCGAATACCAGGGTCATCGGTAATTTACCTACCTCTCGCTTCCAAGCTTTGTGTGATCATTTGACTCAAGAGTAGAATAATGAGGTCACTGGTAATTTACCTACCTCTCTAAACTGATCAAAATCATTTCATCTTTTATTCTCTTTTTCTGATTTTTTTTTTCTTAAAGCACTGAAAGGAAGAGAGAGGGGAGACATACTTTGAAAAATTGCACTGTCTTGTATGGCCCGAAGAAGAAGTCTAGTCCACTGATTTCCAACCCCAAAGTAAGAGATTAAGTCCGGTTAAAATCCTGATAAAAGTTGAGACAACGTTAGATCAATCAGATATCCATTGAATAAGGGCTTTCAGGATTGTTGATAAGGCTCATAGTCTTTCTAAGCTTCAGTTCTGAGATCAAGCATAAACAAATAATCATTAGAGTGTTAGCCAAATAAGAGAAATCATTAGTCAAGATCATAATTCCCAAAGACAAAAAGAAAAATTTTGAAAAATTTGACTCAAACTTTATGGTTTTGACTGACACAACTGAAACTCAAAAACAGAAAACATAGTTAGTAACTAACCTCCCCCAGACTTAAACAACACTGTCCCCAGTGTTATCAAGTAAGAGGAAAGCAAAAATAAAAATAAAATAAATAAAAATCAAAATCAAAAGAAAAAGAAAAACCTACCAGTGGGTTGCCTCCCACTAAGCGCTTGTTTTCAGTCATTAGCTTGACTGTGTTGGAGCTCATGCATCCGGAGGATCAGAACATGGCATTGAAATCCTCTTCATCCAAGGCGGTGTATAAGCGTTAGGTGCATGAGGCTTGCCAAGGATGTTAGGAACAGGACCATGGCGGGACTTAGGTATGGGAGGGTATCTTTTTTGTCCTGCAAAATCATCAACAGATGAAACAAGCGCTCTACGATAATCTCGTGGCTTGGTTAACTGCAAAACAGTTTTTATCTCTTTGAAATTCTTGTTGATGATAGGAGGAGGATCAGGAGAAGAAGATGCATACCTTGGCCTTACCTGAGGGCTCTGGAGTGTGGATTGATGACTCTTCTGTTTGGGAATAGGTTTCTGACTTGGAGCATCAGTTTTGGACAAGCTTTGTCGCGGTCGTGGAGGGGTGTTGATCGATACCCTCTTGGTGGCATCGATCGACACTGAGCCTGATGCTTGTGTTGCAGAAACGTTTTCAACAGAAAAAGTCTGTCCATCAATAGTAGGAGCCCTCCTCAGCTTATCCATCTCAAAATTCAAACTCAAACCATCCACATTCAGTGCTATGTGTCCCTTCTGCACATCAATGATGGCACCAGCTGTAGCCAAGAAAGATCTTCCTAAGATGAGAGGATCTTTAGGCTCTTGATCATACTTCAGCACCACAAAGTCAGTGGGAATCATGAAGTTGCCAACCTTAACTGGAATATCCTCTAAAACACCTTCAGGAGTTCTTCGGGAGCGATCAGCCAAGATAAGAGAAATCTGAGTTGGCTTGAATTCTGTCATCCCAAGTCTCACAGCAACAGAATGTGGCATCAAGTTGATGCTAGAGCCAAGGTCACAAAGTGAGTGAGAAAACCTTCCTGCTGAGATTGAGCAATCAAGTACAAAGCTTCCAGGATCTGGTAACTTCTTAGCAGTCCTACATTGAATGATTGCACTCACTTCCTTAGAGACAACCACCTCCTGCTTTCTCTCCTTCTTCCTCTGAACAGGCTGGTTCAACAGAATTGCACTAACATCCTTAGTTAGCAAGGCTCCTTCTTCAGGGCTCAAACCATTGGATACCATTCTCTTGACATAGCGTTTTAGTGGTGGTGAAAGCTTTACTGCATCAATCAATGGCATCTCAATCATCACCTTGTCCATCATTGCCTTGCATCTAGCTTCCTCCATCTCCTGCTTAGACTTTCTTGGCTTGGGAAAAGGAACCTTAGGCTTGTAGACCCTTTCAGCAGCTGGAACCTGAGATTTTGCGGTTTCTGGGTTCGTCTGAGAGGAGTGTCGACCGACACCCAGGTGGTGTCGATCGACACCATCATCTGAAACAGAGAATTTTGTCGATTTCTCTTCTTTTTCTGCAGAAGCAATGTCACCATCATTGTCATCTCTCACTGATATGGCATTGCAACCATGTCTGGGGTTTGACTCAGTTCTTGCTGGAAGAACACTCTCTTGTCGTTTAACAGACCCAGCAGTCTGTGCAACTTGAATCTCCAGCTTCTTAACATGAACATTCAATGCATCAATCTTCCCATTCAGCTCAGTGTAGACATTGTCAATCTTTCCATTGAATGTCACTGTCAAATTCTCTTGACCTTGCAAAAGCTGCTCAAGCATGGCTTCCATTCTACTCTCTGAAGAATTCTTAGGAGGTGGAGACTGATAAGATGAATTCCCATAGGTTCTTGTATAGCCATTGTTCTGTTGCTGCTTCTGGTCACCATTGTAAGGTCTGTTTCCTTGCTGATTACCGAATCTCTGTCCCTGATACCCAGCTCCATACACATAGTTGACATTCTCCTCTGAATTCTCTGGCTCTGGCTCAAATGTCTCAACTTCAGCAG
>NW_010921701.1:149898-154290 GCF_000633955.1 Camelina sativa | reverse complement strand
AGACATAATCAATGAAGAACAAAACATCTTTCTGAATAATAAGCAATTGAAATTAAAAGAGTAAAGAGGGAGTTCAAGAATTCTTCTCTCAAAGCAGTTCAGATCTCTCTCCCAAAAGCTCTCAAGATCTCACAGGGTTGCAGAAAAATAAAACTTGCTAGAATAAAACTTGAGGGTTTGGAAAACCTAAAAACACTATTTATATGTCCTAAAACACGTCAGGGACTTGTTTTGCAATTATGGAAAACTTTGGGGCAGATTTGTAAAACTTCCAAATTTGGCTCTTTTCTCGTTGGCAACAAGGGTGTCGATCGATGCTCTCTAGTGTCGATCGATGCCCTCTCTCATATTCGACTCCAAGCTGATTTCCTCCAGATTATTGCTCAAAAATGATCCAAACTGCTCCACTTTGCTCCTTTCATGCTAAAATCCTGTAAAGACTCAAAAACAATTTAGAAACAAATGAAAAGACACTAAAAGACTCTTTATATCATGGTTAAAAACCACAAAAACCATAATATATCAAACAATAAGACAAATGTCGCATCTAAAACATGTGGTCAAACTTTACCGAATAGTTTTTACAATTTTCCGATCTCGATGTCATATTTTGGTGTTGGAAACAAGGTTATAGGTGTATGTTCAAGAAAAGTCTTACATTAATTTGGGTGCAAGCCTACACTCTTACGTGTCTACTTTAAGAATTCTCCATTCATGGTTGTATCGTTACTGTCGCCAAGTTCACGTGATAGTGGAGTGATTATTTTCGAATCCTTCCTTTCTCGAAGATGATATACTCTGTGTTTCAGAACAAACCATGCTTTAGTTTGTAGCACTTTGGATGAGTTGAGTTTACTTTGGTTTTCATATATACTTGTCTTTTGGGATTATTATGTGCTATTTTGGGACCTTTAGTCACGAGTTATAACTTCAATTTGGTTTCTTCTGATAGTTATTGAATTGCCTCTAGAATATCTACTATTTAAAGCATTGGCTATGACAGCATCAAGAATGTAGTAGCAGTATTGGACATTGAAGCTGGCCGCTGATATTTATCAATCCAGCTCCGATAAAATCACATACTATAAATCTTTTGTATGTAAAAAAACTTAACTCATATCTCTATTGCTTAACTCCCCTCTTTGTCCTTCTAAACAACATTTATGCTCCAGAAATCTCTTGTAGATCATCAATAAATTATGTTTATAACTCTTAAGTGTTCATGAATCATCATTTATTGATAAACTAATTAGTAAGTTACAAACTAATTAAAAACAAAAACCAAACGAAAAGATACGATCTAATCCTAAATCTATTGTGATAAGCTTGTAAGACTTATCCCAAATAGAAGAAAAACCAAAGCCAAACGTAAATAATAAGAAGACTTGTGGAACACGCAACACAAACACCGACTCAAGTGTTCCACATTTGACAAACACCGACGATGCACTGCATCACAAACTAATTAACAACTCAAGATAAACTATAACATCATATCCTGGTCGATTTCATAACCGATTCAGCTTGTTCAACCAAAACCAAAGCTTCATGAAGAGACGGAGGAGGATCCATAAGCATGATTCGCGTTCTCACAAAGCTTAATTCTTTCTTCAAACCCATAAGAAACCCATAACGCTGCTCCTTCTCTCTCGCTTCTTTACCTCGTTTCACACCTTCGCAATGACAACCACCGCACTTACACTCAGGTACAGGATCATACTCAGACAACTCCGCCCAAGCTCTCATAAACTTCCCGAAATAACTACCCACAGATTCGTCGTCACCGTCACCACCTTGCCTCAACATCGCGAGCCTCACACGAAGCTCGTAGATCTTGAAATCAACGCTCGGCACGAACAAAATTCGGAGATACACCCAAGCTTTATGAGCAGTCTCCGCGAAGGTTACATAGATGAGAAGCTTTTCGCTCAACGAGCTCCTCATCCAACACATAACCCTCGCGTTACATGTTTTCCATGGATGATACAGCGGCGAGGTAGGTTCTGGTTGCTGGATTGTGCCGTCGACGAACCCGGTTTTGTTCTTGCTTCGAAGGAATAGGAGAAAATCACTCTTCCAGATGAAGTAGTTGTCTTCGGATTTGCTTAGTATAGCCATTGGGAGATTCTCGTTGGATTCGTAATCTGGATCGATATAATATGGAGATTCAGGATCCACTGTGGGAGATTCCGCCATTGTCACCTTGCTCTGAGCTCTAGTTACTCTTTGATTTTAGGGTTTGATTCCTGATATAATTTAGAAAGGCTTCGTTTATTCATTCAAATAGGATAAGTATTTATACATAATAATAAATATATGATAAAGCTGAGTTTTCTATTCTAAGATAAATACTAATGTAAATAATACATAAGAGATAAATGTAAATATTTTTGGTCTATATCTTCTAGATCCTCTTTGATCTTGGTAGATCTCCGGTTTCCTTGATAATTCCCAATTTTTTTTTTATACTCTTTATAACTATAATAGTTGGTCTTACATGGGCTTTAGATATCTCCAAATGAACCCAAAGTTTCAGGGTTTATATAATAAGATCTTCCCGCCTCAATTTGATTACTTGTCTTGTGTGTGTTGTTGCGTAGTATGGTGGTAAACTCAAAAAAATATCAATGTAGTGTTTGTTACACAGCTTCACTCATACCATCGTCACACAAGAGGATAGATTTCATGACCAATGTCCACTACTCTACTTTTTTTAATTGTCAAGTAGTTTTATATTTGATGATATCTCATATTTTAAGCATAGACATGTCTTAATATTTAGTTATTTTACTATTTATTCACATTTGAAGATTCATTGCTTCTACCAACCATCCTATTCCTAATCGTTGAATACTGTTAAACAGAAGCAAACGCAAATGTTTTGATGTAATAATATTACTATATTAGAATTATATATGCAGCAAATTTGAACGTGATCTTGCTTATGTATGCATATATCAGCGAACACTAATCAAGAAAACATCTCAAGACTGATGATTGTTTCCTATTAAAGAAGGCCTCAAAAAGATGACTGACAAAAAAAAGACTTAAAAAAGCAGAACAAAGTTAGAGAGAAAGAAAGAAACAAACAGAGAAATTAAAAGGGAGAAGATGATAAAAGTGTGTAGTCGTCTGTTCTTGTTGGTGGCTATCTTCTCCATTGCTTATACGCAGCTAGTGAAGGGGCAACATCAACCTCGACAAGATTGCCAATCTAAATGTGGTAATTTCACTATTGAGTACCCTTTTGGTATTTCTACAGGTTGTCACTATCCCGGAGATAAGAGTTTCAATATCACCTGTAAGAAAGATAAACCAAATGTCAGACGCAACATTGGGTCTGTTCGTTTCGTTGACGCTGGCGGTTGCGGCAGCGGCTGCGGCAGCGGCAAACACAATTTTTTTAATCGCTGCATCTAATCAACATTCAAAATCAGAAGCTGCGTTTGTCGCAGCATCATGCCGCAGGTACCTGCGGCAACCAAACGAACAACGATAGCTGCGGTTGATGCAGCCGCAAGTACTTGCGGCGACGAAACGAACAGACCTATTGAAGTGAAAACCTTTGATCACAGCGGCCAGCTACGCGTCCTGCTTAATTGATCTAGTGTTTGCTACGACAAGGAAGCAAATATTGAATTCAACTCCTACCGGCTTAGGCTGGATAATTTGCCTCTCCTTCCCAACAACAAATCCTTTATACTATAAATCACAAGTCATTTGCTCAATAAAAACATGCCACATAGACTTTATTCATAATTTATATTTCATAAAAATAAATTGAAATCAAGCAAAAGAAAACAAATCTAAAAGAAACTGTCCAAAACTTTTTATTTGTTACACCTATTATTTGAAAAAAAATATCGGAGTTAAGGGTTTTATGCGTTTATTGGCGTGACGTGGCAAAGGCGATTCCAAAGGTGATCTAGGGTTTTGGCGTGTATCTCACGCTCCAGCTTTCTGGTGGCTCTGCCGCCGTTTCCGATGTCTCTCGCGCCGGTGGTTCTTTCTCTGGTACTTCCATCCAAGGTTTCCTACTCGTCGGTGGTTCAGAATTCTCAAAGTCTTTCCAAACATGCTCTCGATGTCAAAGTTGTCGACGGTAACCATACCGTTCAAATCCCGGATGAAATCTTTCAAGATGCGGCTCCTCTATGGGAGGATTTTTTGATTGGCAAGTTTCTTTCCACTACTGCTCCGCATGTGGCAAAGATTCATGTCATTGTTAACAAGATCTGGCCTCTGGGGGACAAATCTGTGCGGATCGATGTTTTTGAAGTCAATGAAACCACTGTTAAGTTCAGAATCCGGGATCGGAAGATAAGAGACCATGTTTTACAGCGTGGTATGTGGAATATAGCAGAAATCCCGATGGTTGTTTCTCGGTGGTCG
>NW_010921701.1:143608-149836 GCF_000633955.1 Camelina sativa | reverse complement strand
AGGTTCCACATAAGATGTTCACATGGAAGGGGTTAGGGTTCCTAGCAAGTGCTGTGGGTGATCCCAAGCGGTTACACCCCGATACAGTCCAATGCAAGCAGTTTGGGGAAGCAAAAGTGTTTGTTGAGGTAGATTTATCCAAAGATCCTCCTAAGTCTTTCCGGTTTCAGTTTGAAAAAGGTGTGGATGCAGTAGTGGAATTCCACTACCCGTGGCTTCCACCAAAGTGCTCTACTTGCTCCAACTGGGGTCACCTAAAGGAGGTTTGTAAGGCAGCAAATCCACAACCTGATGAAGTTCAAGTGAAAGCTACAGAATCCTCAATTCCAGTGGTTGATACATCTTTTGTCGACACTCAAAATCGGGTCTCGAGCACGGAGATCAGCCACGTGAATACAGTTTCAGTGCCTCTGCATCCCCAAGCCAGGGAGTTGTTTTGGTTCATACTGCTCAAGAAACCAATCCAGTAGGTGTGGAAGGTTCAGTCGGTCCGGAGGGTGAATGGTGCTCAGTCTCCCCTTCTAAGGGTAACCGTCCGGAGCAGAAGTCTCAGGCCACTAATAGCATTACGGTCTCTCCTTCGAGATTCGCAGTCTTGGATGTTGAGGGTGAGTTGGGAGATAAAGAGGACACAGAGAAACTGGCGGATCCCTCAGATGGGATGGAGGAAGGAGAATTACCAAACTCTGACTCCACTGCTCTTACAGAGAAAACAACACGGACAGAGAAAACAGAGCAACTAGTGAAAGGAACTGTAAATGAGGAAAGTAGTGTTCGTCCTTCTCTTCCTCGTGGTTCTAAATCGGCCCACAAGTTTCTCACAGATCCTCAAACCACTAAAGATGTCCAGGTTCCGACCTGGAAGAAAAAGAACTTGAAGAAAAAACCTTAATGTTAGGGTTCTTCTGGAATGTTCGTGGGTTTAATACAGTTTCAAAACACTCGATCATTCGCAGTTGGGTATAGAGTCAGTCTATGCAGTTTGGGTGCTTATTGGAGACGCGAGTCAAGGAAAATAACGCCCAAGCACTTGTAAATAAAGTTTTTGTTTTTCCACATTGGTCTTTTATGTCAAATTATGAACATCACCGGCTGGGGCGTATATGGATCCTTTGGAGTCCAACAACACGACTAACTCCGGTATTTAAAAGCAGTCAGATGATTTCCTTTTGGGTGCTTCTTGCGGGTGAGACAGAGGAATTCTTATGCTCTTTTGTTTACGCATATAACACGGCTGAGGGTAGGAAGGAGCTCTGGGATGATATGAGAGCTCATCATGATTCTCCCTTGTTTTGTAATAAGCCATGGCTGATTAGTGGTGATTTTAATGAAACGCTTGATGGGGTGGAGCATTCCCGATTTGAGGACACTCCAGTGGTACGTAACGGTATAAGGGATTTCCAGGAGGCTGTTCGGTATTGCTCCCTGATTGATCTCAAACACCATGGATCGCAGTTCACATGGTGTAACAAGAGAGATGGTGATTTAATTTGTAAAAAACTGGATCGGGGATTAGTAAATCAAGCTTGGACGCAGATATATCCACACTCTTATTGTGTGTTTGATTCGGGAGGTTGCTCAGATCATTCTCGAGGTCGAGTCTGCTTAGGCGCTGAACCATTAAAGAAACGGCGACCCTTTAAGTTCTCAAACGTTCTAACATCGTTACCACAGTTCCCGACGCAAGTGCAGGAGTTTTGGCAAACTTCCGCACCGTTGTTTGTCTCTACCTCTGCGCTATTCCGCCTGTCCAAGAAACTCAAGAGTTTGAAGCCAGTGTTGCGTCTCCTCGGGAAAGAAGCTCTAGCTGATATTACTTGTCGAACGCGGGATGCTCATGAGGAACTCTGTCGTAGATAGGACGCCACTTTAGCCAATCCCACGTCTCAAAGCATGGAAGCCGAAACACAGGCCTTCCAGCGATGGGATTTCTTATCAACGCTGGAGGAAGGCTATTTGAAACAAAAATCAAAGCTTCACTGGTTGAATGTGGGTGATCAAAACAATGCTTATTTCTATCGCTCTGCAGAGCAACGGAAAATGCAGAACACTATCCGGGAAGTTACAAATCAACATGGTGTTGTGCTCCAGCAGCCAGAAGATATTAAGGAGGAGGCTGTGAGGTTCTTTCAAGAATTTCTCACACATTCTCCGGCGGATTACTGTGGAATGTCTGTAGACAGTTTGCAGCGCTTATTGTCCTTTAAGTGCTCTGTTACTGATCAGGAATTGCTAATAAAGGGGGTGACACCTTCAGAGATTAAAGCGGTTCTCTTTTCAATGTCATCAAACAAAGCTCCAGGACCTGACGGTTACACCATTGAGTTCTACAAGTCTGCTTGGCCAATAATTGGTAATGACTTCACTGTTGCTATCCAATCCTTTTTTGAAAAGGGGTTTCTGCCGAAGGGACTAAACGCCACAATATTGGCTTTAATCCCGAAAACAGAATCAGCAAGTGCCATGAAGGATTATAGGCCTATATCCTGTTGCAATGTTTTGTATAAGGTTATCTCGAAAATTCTAGCCAACCGGCTAAAGGTGCTTCTGCCTAAGTTAATTACTACGAATCAGTCTGCGTTTGTTAAAGACCGGTTGTTACTGGAGAATGTTTTGCTTGCCTCAGAAGTTGTTAAAGACTATCACAAAGACACGATCTCTCCACGATGTGCAATGCAAATCGACATTTCAAAAGCCTTTGATTCAGTGCAATGGGACTTCTTGTTAAACATCCTTGAAGCGCTGGAGTTGCCTGCAAGGTTTATTCATTGGATCCGGTTATGTATCTCCACTGCCTCATTTTCTGTTCAGGTAAATGGGGAACTCGCGGGGTTTTTTCAAAGCACACGGGGACTCAGACAGGGGTGTTCATTGTCTCCTTATCTATTTGTCATTTGCATGAATGTGTTGTCAAAGCTCCTTGATAAAGCCGCGGCTGAGAAGCGCATTGGCTACCATCCCAAATGTCAACCTATCCAATTGACTCATTTGTGTTTTGCTGACGACCTGATGGTCTTTGTGGATGGACAAAAACGGGCTGTTGAAGGTATCCTAGAAATATTTGATCGGTTTGCTGCAATCTCTGGCCTGAGGATCAGTATTGAAAAATCCACTATATACATGGCTGGCGTCTCTGATACATGCCGTTTAGACATTCTCCACCAGTTCCCCTTTGCTCATGTCCAGCTTCCAGTTCGCTACCTCGGTTTGCCTCTGCTCACAAAGCAAATGTCATCCGCTGATTGTCTTCCTCTATTAGAAAAAGTCCGAGCACGTCTGACATCATGGAGTGCACGTCCTCTCTCTTATGCAGGTCGTCTGCAGCTTCTTACTTCTGTAATTTCTGGTACACTCAACTTTTGGATCTCTGCATATCGTCTCCCTAGTTGGTGTATAACGGAGATAGACAAATTATGCTCTGCTTTCCTCTGGTCTGGTCCTGAGCTGAGTGGCAAGAAGGCAAAGGTCTCTTGGAAAGAAGTCTGTCGACCAAAAGCAGAGGGGGGTTTGGGAATCCAATCTCTCCGTCTTGCCAATAAGGTTAGCTGTCTTAAACTCATATGGCGAATACTGTCTGGACGGGATTCTCTCTGGAACAGGTGGATCTCTGTCACTCTACTCAAAAACAGATCCTTTTGGGAACTCAAATCTACTACTAGTATGGGATCATGGATGTGGAGAAAACTTTTAAAGTATAGATCACTTGTGAAGCAGCTCTACAGAGTGCAGGTTAATAATGGGACATCAGCATCGTTTTGGTATGACAGTTGGAGTAGCTTGGGTTGTCTCCAAGAGATCACTGGCAGTAACCGACATATTGAACTCGGCATTCCTTTGACTGCAACCGTGGCAACGGCCAAAGAGGACCACCGTAGGTGACAGCATCGTTGTGCCCTTCTCAATACCATTGAAACTGAACTAGCGGCTCTCACTCTCACTGCAGCTGAGGATATCTCCATGTGGAAGGGTCAACACAATACCTATCGCGAGAACTTCGTAACTCATGAGACCATTACTCTGCTTCGTGAATCTCAGCTGGCGGAACCTTGGTCTAAAAGTGTCTGGTTTACGTATGCAACCCCCAAGTATGCGTTTGTATCCTGGCTGGCTGTTAAGAATCGACTTTCTACGGGTGACCGTATGCAACGATGGAATACCAATCAACGAACAGATTGTGTTTTCTGTGGCTCTATGGAAACCCGTGATCACCTCTTCTTCTCATGTCCGTATGCTGCAGCCGTCTGGGCACCACTTGCGACTCGACTCCTTGGGAACCTTTTCACAGTTGATTGGAACACACTTCAGGCTACACTCAGCAATACCAACATGGATAGGATCCGTCTCTTCACTATTCGTTATAGTTACCAAACCACTGTCTATCATTTCTGGCATGAACGCAACAAGCGAAGACATGGAGCAACTCCCCTACCTTCTTCTCGTCTGGTCAAACTCATTGACAAGACAGTTCGCAACCGGTTCACTTCAATCCGTAATCGGGGAAACTACTCTTATGACGATGGGCTGACCTTATGGTTTGCCACTCGCCCTACTTGAATAATCTCTGATGTAAATCTTGTCTACTCTTTTTTGGTCTTGTTTAAGCAAACTCAAAAAAAAACTCAAAAAATGGTAACAGTCCTTGTAAAACAGTCTTTTTTGGTTTGAATTAATTTTACATTCAATTCAAAAAAAAGAAAAATGAAAAAAAAAGAATTACAAAACATTTATTTTTCCTGACATAAATTTGAAAATAATAATTTAATCTCTTTGTCCCGTACGTAGTACGGGTTATGATAATAAAATCAAATAGTAATCCTGCGTGGCTACAAGCAGGGAGAGTTGTGACAAACGCAATTGAATCAGGGACGAGACCCGAATCTTGCATTTTCGAAAACAATGCCACTGCGTTACAGCCTCTTCCGCTGATTCCATAAGCTGAAATCATAGCTGTCCAAGACACAACATCACGTGACTTCATGTTCTCAAACACATCTCTCGCTCTGTCCAAACAACCGCATTTCGCATACATATCGATCAGTGCGTTCTCTAACAACAGATTCGGTATCAGTTTCTTCCTCTCAATGTATTCATGGATATTTACCAAAAGACGACAGAGCAGATGTATCTCCACAAGCAGGTAGAACACTTGTGATTGAAAATGCATCAGGTTCGAACACATCAGCCTCCATTCGGCCGGGAATACAACTCCACGGCTTCAACAGGCATCGCGTTTTTCATATACACACCGATCATCACATTCCACGAAACCAAACTCTTTTTCCCCATTTTGAAAAACATATCTTCAACATATTTAACGTTTTCAGGAGTTGTATTGCTCACTGCTACTAACAGACTAGCCATCGTGCCAGCATCATGGCTTGTCTTATAAGATTGTGTTTACAAACTAAAAACCAAACAAACTATTACTATATTTCTCCGTTGGTTTTGCTTTAACTAAATCATTCGATTCTTATTTAAATAACATTCGTGGTTTCATCCGATTAGATGAAGCTGAACGCATTATACATTATATGATTAACTACATCTTGATTTTCGCTTTATTCAAAAAAAAAAAAAAGCAAGTGATCCATATCTATAAATTTTATTAAAGTTTTGTCCGGCTTAACACTAGTTATTTATATTCTTCCTTCAGAATGTGTACTACACTTTGATTGATATGGATTTGTCGCTTAATATTACGATTTTGATTACGAAGTAATCAGATGGTAAACCGGTCCCCTAAAAAATTTGATTACTAAGTAAACAAAGTCACACAAAAAAAAGAAGATCAAACTTGTATCAGCACAAAATCTGTAACTTGAAAGATAAGAAACAATATTACCAAAAAGGGTAAGTGATCAAAACAAGCAAAAAGTCTCTCTCTTTCCGTCTTTCATTCTAACAATATTAAGGGTTGCGTGATTACATTCACAAATCTTCTTCACTCGTCTTCCTCGATGACCTTAGTGCCCAAACCAGATAGTCCTTCAGCTGGAACCTCAGCGACAGTGACGAGAGAGAAGAACTCTTCCTTGGCATCTTCATCGTCGTTTCTCTTACGGGCAACACGGATTCTGATTCTCCTCGGGGGGCCTCGGATACCTTTGCTCCATATCTGCTTGTTGAGTTTAACATCGACTCTAACGTCCTTTGTTCCCATTGCTTTCAATGCAAACTTCCTGATCTCTTTAATGGCATTGGGTGCCTTCTTCTTGAATGTGCTGTTAC
>NW_010921701.1:103528-141553 GCF_000633955.1 Camelina sativa | reverse complement strand
TCGTCTTCCTCGATGACCTTAGTGCCCAAACCAGATAGTCCTTCAGCTGGAACCTCAGCGACAGTGACGAGAGAGAAGAACTCTTCCTTGGCATCTTCATCGTCGTTTCTCTTACGGGCAACACGGATTCTGATTCTCCTCGGGGGGCCTCGGATACCTTTGCTCCATATCTGCTTGTTGAGTTTAACATCGACTCTAACGTCCTTTGTTCCCATTGCTTTCAATGCAAACTTCCTGATCTCTTTAATGGCATTGGGTGCCTTCTTCTTGAATGTGCTGTTACATTTATTTCAAATGATCAAAAACCACACTGAGTATTTAGCATTACTAAAACCACAAGATCAATAGTGACAAGCAACAAGCAAACAGTTACACAAAATCAAAGGAACACAACTAAAACATTACTCTCATCTAAAGCCTAATCTTCTTCTTCTACAAGGATTCGAAACATTCTGAATCCAAGGTGATCAAATGATTCACAAGTATATTCAATGGAGTTGTACAAAATCAAATCCGTAGATAAAAAAATGAAACATTCATTAGCATTGTGTAAATAAACAGAGAGCGAAAGCATTGTTTAATCCAAGCTCTTGAGTCTTCACACATCCCTAACTAAGAATTGCAACTTGAGTCTAATCATTATCAACTAAACCCAGAACGAACTCAAGAAATCCGGAAACGAGAGATTGAAAAGTAGAAACACACAAGTATGGAAGCTTGGGGATTTACCAGCTATGGAGACGCCTGTGGAGATTGATAGTATACTCCCTCGTAACGACCTCCTCCTTTCTTCCCTTACCTTTCTCCATTTCTTCGATCTCTGCCTCTGTCTTTCTTTCTCTCACACTTCAAAAGAAATGGAGTTGGAGACGGCACCAGATCGAGCGAGAGACGAAATTAACCTCTGTTAAAGAAAACCCTAATATAAAGTTTCCGTATGATATAAATTTGGGCCGATTATGGGCCTAAGGGACTCTTAAAGTACGAGATATATGCTAAGATAGGCCTTTTATTTCAACTTATAATTAAATTTGCATTTCTTGATGAGATCTAAAGGGAAAAAAGTCAGCATCTAAAATCAAAAATATACTACTAATCACATATTGATGCAACTCGAATCATTAGGGTTTGTGCATTTGAGATTTCAGTTTATGTGTCCATATAGTATAGGTTTCTTAATAACTTATTGGCTTTACAACTTCATCAATGAATAATTTGTATGTATCTTAAGATTTGATTATTCAGATCATATCATTTCAGATCAGCAAAGACTCAGATCATTCGATTTATTATAAAACCTAGAATTGAGACTTAAGCAAACTCTTGATTCGATAAAAAAGATCTAATAAAATGGAACACAGGAACAAAAGAAACATGAGCATAATACGGAAAACATCTAACTCCTTTTGAAAAGGGATACTGAAAAGGAGGTGCATAGCGTTATGGTTCAACTTCAACAAAATAACTTAGATAAACCTGTTCAGCAAAAATCTCTTACTTCAAAAAAACATGTTTTGGGAAAAAAAAAAACTTAAGCTTAAGCTTGTCTGTTTCTTTGCTTGGCACCGGACTTAGCAACCCTAAGGCCTTTGCTGATGACACTGAGTCTAGCAAGAGCTGCTTTCTTCAAGTCTGGCCTGTAGTAGTTGTCCACCACCTATATAATTCATTTCAGACAACAGATTTGTTTAGATCACCATCAAAGCACAAGGCCTTCTAAGGCTTCTACACTGTCTAGCTTATAATGTTTGCTTAGAAAAAAATATCCTAATATCTATTCAACATGCAAATTACACATTAACTCTCCACTCACAAGTTGAGTAAAGAACACAAACATATTCTAGATCTCAGAGCTGTAACCATAAGCACACCATAAACTTAGAAACAAATATCAACAGTGGTAAAAAATTGAATAATACCTGGTTAGCAACAGCCTTGGACATCCTGGGGAATTCCTTCTTCAGGACAGACTTGTTGACAGAGAGCTTAGGCTTGTTCTGCTTCTTGGTCTTGGTGGTGGCGAGCACAACAGCTTGATCCTTGCCAGCGGCCTGGATGGTCACAGTCTTCTTGTTTGCAAGACCTGAATCCCACATTGAAAAGATTCATCTCAGACAATTTCAATCTTGTATTCAAGAATCCAGTCACAAATCTATTACAAAACATTAAATAGCTAGACAGACTTCAATTTCAAACAACACATTTAGTTTATGTAACAAGATTCTCAATCAACAGATTCTAAAATGACTACATTCTATGAAACAAATCGCATTTCGCAAGTCTCCAAACCATACATTACAGTAACATAATCTTATATTTGAGAATCCAGACGCATACATCTTCTACATAGTGCATATGCCAATCTCAAACGGCATACTTTTAATTCCCAATCCAATAGACTGAAACAATCAACCAGAGCATAATGTAAAGGCATCACTATGTTTACAAGTGTAAAAAGGATATACCAGAGTGCTTGTAGGAGTGAACGTTGGCGAGATTGTTAGTCTCCTTGCTGAATTGAACCTTGGAGTTTCCTCTACCGAACTGTTTCACCAAGAAACAGTTGTTCTTCTTCACGATCTCCCAGATCAATTGTCCTGGAACTGTCGCCATTTCTAAACCCTACCAAATCAACCAAGCAAGGATACTACTAATTAATCAATCTATAATACAGATAAGATGAACAGATCGAATCACTAAAGGAGCACGGCCGTAATAGATCTGACTGATAGAAACGACAACAACTGAGAAAGGATCTATTAAGCTCACCGTGCGATTTCGCTGAGAGAGATAGAGAGACTTGGTTTTTTAATGGTGGCGCCGGAGCTTTTGTTAGAAGACGATGGAGCTATATTTATATATGACCTCAGAAAATGATAAAACCCTAGCTTGTGTATTATTTGTGTAAAGACTAAAATACCCCTAAAGTTAATAGGAATATCGATAAATGCCACTACTAGTTTGAGAAACGTTGAAAACTAAAACCCATTTGCTCTACTGAGGTTAGATCGATCATTCGATAGTCGAATTTGTAACAATGGGGAGGAGAATACTGAACGATGCGTTGAGAACGATTGTGAATGCGGAGAAGCGAGGGAAAGCTTCGGTGGAGTTGAAGCCTGTCTCTACTGTAATGTCTTCGTTTCTTAAAATCATGAAGGAGAAAGGTTACATTTTTTGTTTTTTACTTGTGCTTTGTTCTGGTCCAATTGGGTTTCAGTTTCATCTCCCTGTTCGTCCATATACTTGTTTAGATTTATCAGTTTCCATCGACATTGGTTTCAGTCACTTTGTGGTAAAGTATCTATTTAGTCCTGTGATTAATATTATAGTCTCTGATCTCTATTGGTAGTCCTTAATCTGATCCTAACACGTATAGCTCAAGCAGGCATTGTCCAAAGATAAAGTTTTGTTCTTGGTTGATTGCAAGAGGATTGCAAAGTTTTCTCTTTTACTCTTATGGATACTTCACATCTTGATCTATGGTTGAAGAAAGGCATATATCCTTTTCCAAGTCTCATAGTTTAATTTGCGCTTGTGTCTGTTTTGAGTATTTTAGTCAAGAATTTTAAGTAGTTCTCTTAAAAGTTGATAGTTAAGTAGCATTGATATGCTCAAACTGCGTTTACAGAATCGGGTAATTGTCTCTTAGTTTACAAAATGTATGTTTTATGTATAGGGTACATAAAGAACTTTCAAGTTCATGATCCACACAGAGTTGGAAGAATAACTGTTGATCTACAAGGAAGGGTTAATGATTGCAAAGCTCTCACTTACAGGCAGGACGTCAAGGCAAACGAGATTGGGCAATACACAGAACGCACACTTCCAACACGCCAGGTCCGGTTTTATACTACTTTCGAATATGCAACTAATAAAATATAGTAGCAGTAACTTGAACCTTCTTCTCTAATTTGTTATATATGCAGTGGGGTTATGTTGTGATTACAACTCCTGATGGCATTTTGGACCATGAAGAGGCTATTAAACGGAATGTGGGTGGTCAGGTTCTTGGCTTCTTTCATTGAATCGCCGATATCGAATACGGAAACAAACTCTAATGAAGGGACTTTGACATGTCGAAATCCTGTGTGAACATGAGACATTTGCCTGGCTTTGTTCACATTGTTTGTTTGTTTCTTGCACTGCAATTTGGACAAATTTTTATTTCTATTGTGACAACATTTCTGAAATGTTATTGTAAAATCATTTTCTTCCTTCACAAATAGTTATTTCCTATTCCGTCTATACACACGAAAAATAAAACAGACAAAGAAACCAATCAAGACATAGCAGAATCATATCACTGCTTCAATCTGTATAATGTCAATGTGTAAGAATATCAAATTCAGTCATGAGTAAAGAATGAGTGGGGACTGATCTCAGTGGCAAAGAATATATATATATATATATATATGAACAGATGGACAAGATGGGTAGATTTAGCGTCGATTAGAAGCACGAAGGGCCCCGAGCCTTGCAAAGATATCGTCATATTCTGGGAGGTTGGGATGAACGTGACTAGCTCTCTCCCTTGATGGGGTTTCTGGATCCGGTGATTTTACAGTTTGTGGAACAGGGCTTGAAGTTACTGTCTGGTGCCTTGGAGATGGCTGATCATGAGGCTCTTTGTCAGTTTTCTTCGTTGTCACAGGGAACGAATGTTTCTCATGAGCTTTTGCTTGGCCATTTGTCCTTAGAGAGAACCCGGTTGGTTTATTTGGCTTGACATTGATGCGTGCAGCCTCTCTTTCCATGTCTTCGTCGTCTTCAGAGGATGCTGAAACTGGCATCTTGAAGTTCGTTCTCTTGTAATCTCTCATTCCCGTTGATGGCTTATGAGTCCTCTCTTGACTTCTTGAAGAAGATCGAGTTGGGAGTTTTTCTTCCTCCAAGTCATCCTGATCGGCACGGGAATGACTAAATAAGGAATCAGATTTTGTTTCTGTTCTTCCTGGAAGTTGCATGTCTGAGTCGTCTTCATCACTAGAAGATGGATGAGGAGGCAGAAAACTTGGTCTCATCTCGGTGTTACTTTCTTTCTTACTGTAATGATCTTTTCTGCTAGACTGACCAGAATCATCGGTTTGGATATACTCCTTTTCAGAGTTGGACAATGCCGGACTAATTCTATAAGGTGGGAGTGTCTTTTTGTTCCTAAATCCACCGGCCAAAGCTCCAAGCCTCAGACCAAGCTGAGGTTCTGACTCTGAATCTGATTCTTCTCGTGTCCTCGAATTATCTTTGTGTTCTTCTGTGTCTAAAGGGAAAAATTCGTGTCCAGCAGAATCAGAGACTTTAAATTCCTGAGATCGATCAGACGTCAGATTCCCCTTCTTCTCATGCACATCTCCAGAAACTTTGCCTCTATGTTTTGGCTGATCACTGTCGCTTTCTGAATCTGGACCATAATCGTCAAACCTGGTATGTGGATCAGGCTCATGGTAAGCAGCCGGAGGACTTGCAGAGACATCATCAAATAATGGGGAACTTGTGTTCTCTTGGTAAACTTGTGAGCTGTGTTCTTCATGAGACTTACTATGGTCTCCTTTGAAGCTCCAAGAAGCTGCTGACGCAGATGTTTTGCTGCCAAGCAATGAGAACCCCACACCATGATCAATTTCATCTTGATAATGATTATCTTCAGCGTCGAATTTAGGTTTATCAAAAAATGAACTATAGTCATCATAAGTATCCGCAGCTGCATCATCATCATGTCCATGATAATGGGTGTCTGTATCTTTAAAGTTGCTTTGAGATCGGTGATCATCATAAGTGGCAAAAATGTTTTCCTCCACAATGCTCGGTGACTTTATATAATCTGAGCCATTGACATTCTCATCAGAATAATTGCTCGAGTGTGAATGCGATGAAGTCCGGCTTGACTGCTTCATGAGGTAAACATCTTCAGGGTGACCAGAATTCAAATCCGTCTCATCCTTGCTTGGCTGCTTCTCTCTACTTTTTTCACCGAAGGAACCGTTATTTCTCGAAATCTCCAGGGGATGTCTATCTGATGGCTGATGTACAAGAGGAACATCAGATTCCTTTGCCCTATCATATCTATCTTGCCGGGTTCTGTCCATATTTTCATACTGCATCCTATTATTTCGTCTTAGGGAGAAATGTTGTTCTTCAGGAAAGCTTTCACTTTGTACATTCGATCTGTTACGTCCATGTGACGGCTCGTTTCTAAGATTTACAGATGCAGAGGATATATGCGACTCCGATGTATCCTGCCTCGTCATCCTTTCTTTGCTCGAGAGTTTAGCAGCTGCTCTTGCAGCGAAACTTGCTCTCTCAGCAGCTTCAGCAGCGGCACGTGCAGCATCTGTAGAATCAACAAATTCTGTTTCCCACCTATGATTACCTCTTGAAGATGAATTTTCATAGCCATGATTTGGGTTTCTACACTCTCCTTCATCAGTCCTAGAACCTGTCAAACAAAAAAAACAACTCCGTTAAATGATTCGATCAAAAAACAAATACAGAAACAGCAGAAAAGACACAACGCTTACGAGAAGGTCTTGGATCTGGATGATAGTAGTCATCAGCCTTCCCAGAAGTAACATTATTGCTTTGGCTTGAAGATCTTCCACCATTTGCATACGAGTTCTCTGGGGAATGATGTCTTTGAGTTGATCCCTGTTGAGCATTGACAGTAGCTGGAGCTTGAACGTTTGGAGGCTGTTCCTTGTTTGATTTTATAGATGAATCCATGTTCATGCTACTCGCTGGCTGAAACGAGCTTGCTCCACTCTAAAAGAAAAGCAAAGTAAACGTTACGGTTAACACTAGCAAGTAGATATAAAAACTGATGCCTTTACACTGAAATGTGACTACACGTACCAACAGCGCATCTTTTGGATCTGGTTCAACAAAAGATTGTGCCTCCCAGACGACATTATGCTCCTCAGCGATTGCCATCAAAATTTTGACCTTAGTTGGACCATCGGGGGCTTTGGCAGACAATCTTTCCACCAACTAGAAAGATAGCAATCACAATCAAGAAAGGTTCATAGATACAAAACCACCATCAAAGATTAAAGAAGACGCAGACACTTACCAGGCGACTCACACCAGAATCTGGACGCAACTCAATAGCAGACGTAGCAAAATCCTTCCCGTACTTGGTAGTGAATTGCTTAACGATTTCTGAGAGCTCAGGGACATCTGATAATAACCTCTGGGAAGCAAATAAGACACTCGATACAGCTTCTTTCAAATCAATGGGGCAGTTCCTGAAGTACAATATCACAAACGATCAATACATTAAACATTGAGAAAAAAACAAACACAACATCAATGAATGAAGAGTTGTCAAAGCTCAAATCTTTCTTACTTTTGAGACTCGATAACACCCAAACGAACAACAAGAAGTTCACAATATATGGCAATGAGCTCATAAGCAGCCATTGTCTTCTCTTCCCTAACCACATGTTCCACCTGATAGAATTAAAAACATAAACCACATTCCCAATTTCCATCAACAAACAAACAAGTGAAACTCAAAATTCTATAATACTTAAAAAAAGTTGCCACATTCCCAAATTTTGAAGATTGGTTTACCCGAATTCGAGCAGTAGGGGTATGTCCAGACTCGAGCAATTGAGCTAATTCTCTCCTAAGCTGTTTAATCTGAATCTCCTTTTTGTTCTTGAGTATCTTGAGCCGTGAATTCGCCATCTGCATAGCTGTCTTGCTGCATTGCATCAAAACAATAAATCAACACACATACACACAAGAACCCAACAAAATATATAAATCAAAACCAAAAAAAACAACCGATGATCTGAAACCAAAAAGGTTCGGTCATAAATAGAATCTAAACATGTGTTGTTGTAACATAATCTGAAACAACACAGGAGATAGAAAGAATAATAAAGAGACCCATAATCGAGTTTTACCATTTAGCAGGCTTAAAACCTCGATTAAGAACCTTCTTCATGGAAAACTATATTTTAGCAGAAGAAGAAAAAAAAATCGGAACTTTGATCGAATCAGGTAGATCACTAAATTATTAGGGTTTATTGGCTTGTGAAATTGGGTGAGACGCAAATCTAATCTATGATCTGAAAAGAATGGAATTATTCGCGGGGACCTATAACCAAAGAAGAAACGTAAAAAGATTTGATATATAGAGGAAGAAGAAGAAGAAGAAGAAGAAGAAGATGAAGAAAGAAATTAAAATATTAAAATTAATTAGGTTGGAGTCTGCGCGAAACCATTACTATATATGTTAAAGGAAGGATCCTCTGTGTAGCGGTGCACGTTCCACGAAATAGATACATACCGTGGACTGACTTTAATATTCTTTCTATATACTATATGATTTATTTTTTGGTAGGAACTACATATATTTGATTTATTGGAAAGTGCATAAGATTATTTACTTTCAAACTTTCCGTTTGAATTTTTATGTTTCCTTTGGACATTAACATGTTTTTTTTTTTGGTCAAAGGACATTGATGTATTAAGAATCTATTTTGATTTTAAATTAAATAAATATAACCATGTATACATTTTAATTTAGTTTAGATTAGGACACAGGTTGAAATTCTTTTTATTTATATTAATATATGATTCCGAAGATCACGATTAATGCTAGATTAGGACCTTAAAAACTTTTAAAATCAATTATATAAATTATATTTTATTCTAAAATTTTAATATAAATAAAAGGGATTTCAACCCGTGCTCTAGCACGGTCCTAATCTAGCATTAAGGTTTAATTTTTAATTTCTGAATACGATCCCGAAGATCACATTAATCTTGTTAAATTAGCGAGATTTGATTCTTTTTTATGATTGAGAATATATTTTTATCCCTTTAATAACTTTTTTATTGATGTGGTTTATGAATAAAATCGTGAAAAATAAATTGGTAATATTGTGATTCTAGATATTTGGAACCATATATGTGATCTTCCGAAAATAAAGTTTGGAATATCCATGAACTATCAATTTGGAATAACTTGTTTAAGATTTTCTGTTACAATTAAGATTTTATTTGTTACAATTAATATATGGATTAATTTATAATCTATGTATAACCTATTTGTAACCATTTATTAAAATTATAAAGTCTACCAAAATAATGTTGTGTACTTCCGTTTTATTATAAAGGGGATTTATATGATCTATATCTTTTGTTATATCGTTTCTTGGAATTATACATTATCCAAGTCCAACCCCTAATACTATTTGGATGATTTTGAATATTGTTTTAATTTGGGTTCTTTATCTTATCAATATCCATCCACTTATATATAACCAAAGTTCATAAAATAAATTAAATAGTTTAAAAACAAAAAATAATTATTACAGAACTTTAAAGATATTGATAGAAGTTTCATATAGATTAGAAATATTGTATAATACTAGATTTTAATCTGTGCTACATCGCATGCATATAATTTGTTTTTTATATTTTATGTTTATATTAATTTTCTTATAATTTATATTTTATATTTTATTGGTTAAATATTTGATGTTTTGTAAATAGAGGAATAACTCTATTTTTTTATATTAACTTTTTAACTTGCAATACACGTCATTACCATTTGTTTGTTATATTTAGTTTGTTATGTTTAGTGTTTGAGATTCTATTTTGATTTTTAATTATTAAAACAAAAAATAGGGGATCTAAATACATAATAAGTAATTTATACGCTGTGATTAAGTCATATTTTCCTAATGATTTAATTATTTTACACAATCTTAGTTAAATCAACTTAATTTTATATGTCAAATATTCTAATATTAGTAGTGGACAAATAATAAAATAAGGATTTAACCCGCGTTAGCACAAATTTAATGATATTTTATTAATTCCAACATGTTCTCTTTTTAACTCATCTACTATATAACCATATTATATAGTATTCTAAACTTTTTTAATTTTACATATTCGTAATATTTTAAAATTTTATTAAGTTTATACATATTAATTATAATATTTAAATAAATGTGAGTCGAAGTTCTTCTTACGTTAAAAATCAGAGCTCACAGGTTTTTGGAAAACAAAATGGGAATCAAATTGTTGTTTTCTTTTAAATTGTTCAACATATATAATATATCATTGTTTAACAAAATGGGAATCAACAAAATGGAAGTTGTTAAATTCACCAACTGATATGTTTGAATACTGGAATCTGGAAATATACCAGAGAACCCGCCTCGAGCAATCACATCCGGTGAGAAAACAACAATTTGATTCCCATTTTGTTAAACCATAAATGTTAAACTATGATATATTTAACCACAAAATTTTATATTCAAAACACAATAGAAGGTGTGGTTAAATATATCATAGTTTCTGTTTTCATATTGATTTTTGTAAGTTTTTTTTAGTTGAAATGGAATGTAAAATATTTAGGAAACAAAAATCTGAAGTAATACTATTTTTGGAAATTTGTTAGGGATTAAAATTGTAAATAAGTTTTTAAATAAGTACAAATAAAAAGGGTAGAACCCAAAATGTATTTAAAAAATGTATATATAGATGTAATAATTTTATGTTTGGATTCATTTATCTATGTTTTACGCTATAAGTTTGAACTTTATCTATGTTTTGTTGGTTCTAGTCACCTTAATTTTTCTTGTAATAATATTGACAATTTAGTTATGTGACAACAATGTTTTAGCAGCCATAGGTATGATGTTTTCTTACAAAAAGAATTATATTATATCTTATAACTATGTAACTATTTTTGATAGTTTTAAGACCAATAATATGTGAGCTACCAAAATGCTAAACATAGTATTAAAACATAATTTTGTTGTGGGTTGTTTGTGTAGGACCACGAGATGTTTTGTTAAGTGTGCTATAATATACTATGAAGATTATGATATGATTATCTAATTTGAAATAAAATATATTGTAATTTAAAAAATTATGAGCAAAATTTAAGCAAAACATAAGAAAAAATTAAGAATTTTTTTAGAAAATGATAAAAAAAAGTAATTTTATATTTATGTTTTTATGTACAACTATAACCCTTTTTAGATTATGAGTTTCTTTTTCTTAGTTAGGTTAAAGAAGAAACACGAGTAGGGAAGACACAAAACAATGTGTTATATAAACAGTCTATGATCTCTCTAAAAACATATAGTTTATTTGGTGGAGTCATCAAATTATAATGACAATAGTAGGATATTGGCCATCAGAGATATTACAAACATTGACTGATCACGCAACATACGCACAGTGGGGCGGCGAAATTCTGAACTTGGAGCATTTAGGATGACATACAACAACCCAGATGGGTTTCGGTCACTTCCCTGATGAAGGCTTTGGAAAAAGCAGCTATTTATGAAACTTGGAAGTTGTTGATACCAATCAAAAACTTGGTCAACATAGACGTCAAACATCTCTACACAGAAGAATGCAAGACCCATTTCTTCTAGGGGAGGCCAGGGTTTAGGATCATATTCTTCACCAACTCCAACTTCTAAAGACCATCAAGAGTGCCTTTAATTAAGTTTTTGTTTGTTAATCTAATTAGTTTTATTTATTAAATAATAATCTCTCTGTTTAACAAAGAGTGTTATTTTGACACATTTCACACAAATTAAGAAAAAATTAAATTATACATGTTTGTCCCTATTTAATAAGTAGTTAATAATATAAATTAATGAAATGAACTTTGGGTTTAGGGGTAAATTAGAATTTTTAGCATAACAACACATTGGAAATATAGAATGAGACTTTTTGTAAAAATTTATCTATGTTTTAGTTTTTAAGATAATCAATCAAAGTATATACTGTATCTATTAAGAGTGTGAAATGAAGAAGGAACACTCAATAATATATAATTAGTAATTACAATAGCTAAACTTTTGTACTAAGCTTCTTACCCAAAAAAAGAAAACAAAACTTTTGTGCTAAGCTAATGAACAGAGGAAAATGATAAAAATCTTTGCCTAAGATTGACTACAGCTCTTTCTTTCTCATTCCCGTTCTCTTTATCTATCTAATTTACTTCTTACCCACGCTAGCTATTATAATTCGAGTTTAGGTCCGATCACAATTAATGACGACATATGACATGAAAAGCTGTGGTAGAAGCTCCATGAATTGGCAGATTTCGCGACTATGTTTTATGATGATGAAATAGCGGCTATGTGTACTCGAAACCCTCTGAATTCGAGGATCTCGTGATTGTGGAGTTTGATAAAGAAGTAGAAGAACGTGCATAAGGTTGGAACAACGTCTTCGGTGACACAAAATCTTAATGAGGCTTCTACTTAGCTTCTTTATCGCTTGATAGAGAAGTAGAATTGTAACTAAAGTTTCTTTTGTTGATTGTAACAAAAGAGTAAAGAAGAGTTTCCGATCAAAATTTGCTTAGTATATAGCATAAATTCACGTAGTGCCATTGCTTCATACATGCATCCAAGATTTACATGTTAAATCATTCAATGGTGTTTGACTTAAGCTAAAATCTATCATTGACATGCAATTGCAATAATTAAGGTTATCATCAATCAGTAAAAAAATATTATGAGGTAAGCTTTAGTTCCAAGTTCCAACACCAATGTGATGCCTCCAAGACCAGAGTATATATGAGAACAGCAAAACTCAGAGCTCTACTTTCATATCATTACCTAACTGACTGAATAAGATCCCAATATCCATTCCTTGATTCACTGTAGGTATGACTACTGAATAAGGGCATTGGGTGGAAAACCCAACCTTTTTGTTTTTGGACTGTTTTATTGCTTTGCTTAGCCTGCTAACGCATCGCTGGAACTTCTTATGGCAGCTTATGTTAGTCATACCTGAAAAATGGGAAACAAATACGAAAAGGTTTCAGCGTAAGCATGACAATTCAAGACCAAATATTTAGCATTTGACTCCATCAAGACTTATATAGCTTAAGAAGAATGAAACATGGTAATATGTTTCAAATCTCTAAAGCTATGACCACTCAATGCAACAAGGCAAACAAAAGATGAGAAGTTAAGATCCCTAAAGCAGTAGAGTCACTTAAAGATCATCAGAGCCTGATGGTTCTCAGGTATAAGGTCTAATCAAGCCAAGTTACATTCATACGGAATCTGTAGTTACAGATGTTAATGTCAGTTTATCTCACTCTATTAACAGAGGCCTAATGGGCATATCATTCTTCTGCCGGGTTACAAAACTAAAACCAATTTTGGCAAACGTGAACTTTACAAGGTGATAATACCAAAACTACATCTCAATTCCTGGGACATGAACCCTTTTCGTGCAGATGGATGTAAAACAGAGCGGTAAAGGATTCGAAGTTCTTGATTGATATAGTACCTTTTGACTCAACACAACTGTCATGGACCATACAACAAGCATCAAGATCATCACAAGGCTCCTCACCAGGACAACCAGAATGTCCAATCCCACAATACTTCCCATATCGAATAGAGAGAGCTGAAAAGAAAAAAAAAAGATATAAAACATACATTTGAGTAAGCTAAAAAAACTAATCATAAAAAACCAAAGGGAAACTTGAGAAAAAAAAATGTAATCTTACTGTCACAATTCTGTGCAATGCATCTTCTTGTACATTCCTGTAACAATTTGATTCAACAACAACACAAAAATAATTCATAATTTGAAATTATTACAAGAAACAATAAAACACAGACCAAAAAACACATTAAAGTGTTGAGTTTTCTCTCAGAAATCAGCAGAGGCAAGTGAAATTAGCAAAATCAGATTTTTTGGCAGGGTTTCAAATTAAGACAATGTGCTAAGCTAATTCCACAAGAATGTGATTCCTTTATGTCTAATTATGGAAACTAAAGATTCACAGAGAAAACACAGAGAACCAAATTCGAACCTCGCTGCGAACGACACCGAAGAGGACGACGAAGACAGTGACGAAGAAAGCCGCCGCGAAACGCATCAGAGAAGTGCGAATAATCACCGTCGTCGTCTCGTAGATGTTTTAGGGTAAATCGTTCGTTGTCTTCTTCGCTAAGGTTTCGGATTATGATAGCCAAAGTTCCAATTGGGTCTCCTTAAGATCTCATTGGTCCTCGATTTTTTTTTTAATTTTTTTTTTTGAATATTTTGTCGCTGAGATTTTGAGCTAAATTAATATATTATCTTGAGTCAATTCAAAATAAATGTATTAAATATTTATATTTTGTACTTTCTTGTAAAATATTTGTTTTTATTTCACCAATTACATTTTTTCTATCTTTTTTTTTTTTGGTAATTCTTTTTTCAATCATTCTTATTTTTGAAAAGCTATTCGGTTATTCACAACCACTTGATATATAAAAAGTTAAAATTCTCTGATGCGTAAAAATTTTACAAAAAAACTAAAGAAGAATCTTTGTATCAAATGCATTTTTCTCAATTTCTTTTATTAAGAGCTTTACCAAAATGGGTTTTTTTTTCCTTAGCTCCAAAACTTCTGTTTCAGGAAAAGACTGAAAATATAAATGGATTCGAGGAAGTATATATAGTTCAGTGAGGAATCATATGGAAGGGAGTTACAAGCTATGAAAGTGAATCCTCTGCCGACGACATTGCTGTTGTCTCAATTTCAAGGGTAGTAGCCGGTGAAAGTGAATCCTCTGCCGACGATTTCACCCGCGCAAAACCAAGCAAAGCATTCTAAGCCAAACAATGCACCGATCCCTACATCTTCCACCTTCAGATTCGCTCTGTTCTTCATTAAGTTCTTTGCGTACTCTACTTCTTTCCTAAATGTTTCGTAGCGCCCTGGAATGCTGTAATTCGTAACAAGAGTGAGTATTAGCAAATTACCAAAAGCCAAATTCCTACAAAAGTAATAGCTAAGACACACTGTGGATCATGAGTTGTGTAATCAGGACTGTAAAAACATGACAGACACAGACACTAACCGAATCATCAGGGATTTACCAGCTTAATTCCATCGAGGACAAAAATTACTAGAAGATAACACCAAAGTTCTCAAGCATATCTTTTTCAGTTCTATCAAAGTCTATAACGCAAAAAAAGGCTAACTACTCGCAAGTAATGCAAAGATTAATGTTTCAAAAGTATACATAAAAGATATTATAGTCAGAGAAAAAAAAAAATCTCAACAACACTGACTCTAGAGGCTAGAGCATGGCCCTTGGAAACATGCTTAGAGAAAAAGAGAGAAAGAAAAGGTAATGACCTAGCAAGACGAGTGTAGAGCAATTGCTTAGACAATTCGTTGCACTTCTCAATAGATGCAGGCTCTTGAATGAATTGCTTGTTCTGCTCCAACAATTGCTTGTAGTAGGAACTCCCATGCCTGGTCACAAACTTTGAAGCCTGACATGCCTTTGACTGAAGTTGTATCAATTTTGATGCCATGTTGTTTCACAATCACAGAGTCCTTCAAAATTACAGAAACCCAGTTTAGCTTTTTACCAGTTTAGAGTCAGAAATCAAACTTAAGGAAGATAGATTAGCTCATCAATTAACACGGAAATTGAAAAGAATGTTTTCTCAGAATCAAGTCATCCAAAAGCACAAGACTTTTCATAAAATTCACACATATCAAAGCTTAATCACTAAAACCCTAATCCCCAATTCCAGAACTACAGATCCACCGAGTTCAAATAATAGAAGAACTAAGCAATTCAAAACCCACAAAGCATTACGTAGTGAAGAGATTGCAAATTAGATCTGAGACTCAAATCACAGAGAAAACACACTTTTTAAACCCCTAGAAACCAAAATCCAAAAAGAAAGAAGAACTTCTAGAAAGATATTAACATGAATCCTAAAAACCTAAATCAAAAGAAGAATGAATCGGTGATCGTGAGCAAGCTGCCGTACCTTCCGCCGTGCTCGCCACTCACACCAACAGCGTCACAATCCTAAAATTCTCTTCTTCTTCTTTTTGCTCCTATTTCTAAAATTAATTTCAGCTTATATTAGAATAACCGAACTAAATCGGTATAAACCAGACCGGTTTGTCTTGTCGATTAAAAAAATTGAACCGGCGGCTGAAACAGAACCGTACAAATAGATTCGAATCCTAAAACCCTAAATCTTCGAATCTGTTAGTTTCCACTTCTAAAAACCCTCTCTCTCTCTCTCTCTCTCTCTCTCTCTCTCTCTCTCTCTCTCTCTGCCGCAAAGATGACTAGTACGAAGAACAACGGCTCTGAACAAACTCAGGAGACGAAGTTCCACTTCGAAGATGCTGATGTGTCAATGTCCGATGGAGGTGACAACAATGCAGATGTTACTGATGACGTTACCAGCGCCGATTACTACTTCGACTCTTACTCCCATTTTGGTAACAATCCTTCAAAGTTCATGTTTTTATTTGCTTCCTTGATGTTCTCTTCTTCTCCGCAAAGTTCTTACTCTGTTTTCCAAATTCATTGATTTTTTTCAGGTATTCATGAAGTAAGTCTCCTGCTTTTTTGATATTTGTATCCTTTGGTCTGAAGAAACTAGGCAATGAGTTTTGTATGGTGATTGTTATTGCTATTATTAGGAAATGTTAAAGGATGTAGTGAGGACAAAGAGTTATCAAGATGTTATTTACAAGAACAAGTTTCTTATCAAGGACAAAATCGTTCTTGATGTTGGAGCTGGAACTGGAATCTTGTCTTTGTTCTGTGCTAAAGCAGGAGCAGCTCATGTTTACGCAGTATGTTTTTTTTTTTATCTTCTCCTTTAATCACAAAATTTGCTCTTGATTGATTTGGATATACATTGTGATTTGACAAGTGATTTGTTAAATAGGTTGAGTGTTCTCAAATGGCTGACACTGCAAAGGAGATTGTTAAGGCGAATGGACTTTCAGATGGTATGTATGTTGTGTTTAGACTTTAGAGTGTTATTCAAATTGTTTATATAATCTGATGGTAGTTGGCTGAAACAAGTGGTTGGGTTGTTTTGGCAGTTATAACTGTTTTGAAAGGGAAGATTGAGGAAATCGAACTTCCAGTTCTTAAAGTGGATGTGATTATCTCTGAGTGGATGGGTTACTTTTTGTTGTATGAAAATATGCTCGACACCGTCTTGTATGCTCGCAATAAATGGCTTGTAAGTGACATTTTTACTCGCCTTGTTTAAGTTATGACGACCATGGCTTCATCATAGTTTTTGAGCATTTTTGTGTGCTTTTTGGTTCTTTTTTTGGTTAGGTTGATGGTGGAATTGTTCTACCAGATAAAGCTTCTCTGTATCTTACAGCCATAGAGGATGCTCATTATAAAGAAGACAAAGTAGACTGTGAGTAAATATGAAAGATCGTCTTACTTTTTGCGAAATTTTATCTTCGAAACCTTAGTTTTTGCTATCGGATTTGCCTCTAATCGTTTCCTGTACAGTCTGGGAAGACGTGTATGGGTTTGACATGTCATGCATCAAGAGAAGAGCAATTACGGAACCACTTGTTGACACGGTAGATGGAAACCAAATCGTGACTGATAGCAAGCTGCTCAAGGTAAGTGAGATTGTACTAGAGTAGTTAGTTATATCTCATTCCCTTACTTGTAGCTAATGCAAATTCCATTTGTTTTTTTTGGTTTACTATAAAGACCATGGATATCTCTAAGATGGCTTCTGGAGATGCTTCCTTCACAGCTCCATTTACGCTAGTCGCACAACGAAATGACCATATCCATGCCCTTGTAGCCTACTTTGATGTAGCATTCACCATGTGCCACAAGAAGATGGGTTTCTCAACAGGTTCACACTATTTCCTGCAAAGTTTTCTGATTACTCGACTTCTTTGTTTGGAACTTACAGTACAACCACAACATGCAATGCAGGACCAAAATCTCGGGCCACACACTGGAAACAAACAGTGCTGTACCTGGAAGATGTGTTAACCATATGCGAGGGTGAAACAATCACAGGAAGCATGACAATTGCACAAAACAAAAAGAATCCCAGAGACGTTGACATAAAGCTCAATTATTCTTTGAATGGCCAACATTGCAAGATCTCAAGGACCCACTCCTACAAAATGCGCTAGAAGCTCTCTCAGATGAAAAGGAAATCCCCATCATCTTTCAGCTGAGATGAACATTTCTCATTTTGTAATTCTATTGTTTCCATTATGTTATGACGTTTCAGAACAAAATGAATCAGAAATTTCTTCCCTTAATTTCTTAACTTTAACGGTTTCAGGTTTCTCTGAAGAAGATATAACATACTAGACCTATTCTGCTTTTATGTTACAACTTACAATAGGATTTGGCCGCTCACCAACAAGATAGATAATGGAAACATTGAGAATATTAAAAGTGAATGAAACCTGGAAAGTACATCATCGTCATACTTAGTTGTCTCGAATGTCTCATATGTCGTGAATCTCAATGGGAAAAGAACCATTCCACGTGGTGTGGGGTTTTTTTTTTTTTTTTTTTTTCTCATATGGGAAATCAATAAAAATATCAACCGGTCTGGTTTTTGCCTTTTAGTCAAGCATCATAACTGCAATTATCTACAATAGCAATGAACGACGGGGTTAAGACTAAGGATCCAAATACCTCCAAAATACAAAACTTGAGATCCCAAAATCCTAAAATCCTGATGTGTTATCCATGCCAATTACACCTTTATCCAGCCCGATTACGCCTTCTGAGACTTAAAATTTGTTATCCACTTGCCATTTATCCATTCCTGATGTAGCCTTAGTTGAGAATGATGAAATTTTAGCATCTCTTGAGTGTTCTCGAAGTAAACCAGGTACGATGACTTTGCAAGAACCTTCCTAATCACCCCGACCCACCAACCATCATTATACAAAGCATCAACTTTGTCATTCTTCTCGAATGGACAAACCATGACCTGCTCTACTGGTTGAGGCCTTATCTCTGAAACATTAACCTCTTCTCTCAAAGGCTCCTTCCCGTCTTCAGCTTTCAGGTTATCATATTCTACAACGCATTTGTCATTTCCTCTGTATTCAACAAGTTTTGCAGGAAACCAAGAACCTTCAAATCCTTGTTCCTCACTGCTAACTTCTACTGGAGTTCCAATGCTGAACTCTTGCTTCTCGATTGCTTTCTTAGGTCTCACGTTCCGACTACATGAAACGGTCTTTTCCCTCTTTATCTGCCCTCCTTTTAGTGGTGGTAGCTGCCAGGTACCGTTAACCCAGTCTTTATGCAGACGAAGACCCTGCCTTCCAAACCGCATTTTTTCTCCTGTTTGCCTAAAATGTATACCAACTGTTCCACCCTTCATACCCTCTATGACAAAACCTATCCACCAGCCGTCATTGTAAAATGCATTAATCTTGTCCCCAACAGAAAAATCTTCATACTCATCTCTTGGTGGTGGTGGCCTTATGTGCAGAAAATCGATTACTTCTTTCAAAGGCTCCACGCCATCTTCTTCTTTAAACAGATACGAAAGAACTTTTTAAAAAGAAAGAAAAAAAAAGACCATCACTCTGAAGCAGAGCAGCTCGGGCTTGATTTGAATTTTGTAAATCACCATGGAGAAAGTAGAGGTACCAATTCGCAAACATCCTTTGTTACCTTTTACACGCTTTTTCGAGAAGCCTTGTGTAGGGTGTAGGTATCTTGGATACATTTACAAAGGCTACTGTTGCAATGAATTGGGGTGTCACAAAACTTTGTTTCATAAAGAGTGTGCTGAGTCTTTACCACAAATCAACCACCCTTCTCATCCCGACCATCCTCTCAAGCTGCTACTAAATGGCCGGTCGTCCACTTGTAGCCGGTGTGGAGTTTCCTTCCAAAACATTTTAGCCACGAACATAACTTACAAATGATCAACAAACATGGGAGGAATATTCTAGAGGAAATGAAACTATGTCAAGCATGTGTCTTTCAGATTGGTACCGAACCTTTCTATAGTTGCAAGCAGTGTGGCTTCGTTCTCCACGAAAAATGTGCTAACATTCCTCGGAAGAAGAGGCATATGTTCCACAACCAACCCATTCACACTTGACACAAATTCTATATGCAAAGAGTTTACATGTAATCTTTGTAGTCAGAGGTTCAACGGTTTTAGGTACAAGTCACTGAATAATATGACTGTTGATGTACGGTGCGGTTCAAGTTCAGAACCGTTATGGCACGAAAGCCATCCTCATCCTTTATACTATTCTAACGATAAGTACCCCAAGCACTGTAGTGAATGTGGGAGGACAGGACGGTTTAGTTGTGATGAGTGTGACTTCAGTTTGGATTTCAAGTGTGCTCTTCTACCGAGAAAGGTAATAAGGCATAGGTACGACGATCACCCTCTAGTCCTCTCTTATGGTGAAAGTAGTGTAGATGGCAAATATTGGTGTGAAGCTTGTGAGACAGAAGTGGATCCGAAGAAATGGTTTTATACATGCAGTGATTGTGGGGTCATATTGCATATTTCATGTGTTGGAGGAGGATTCACATATATAAGGCCAAGTTCAGTAATACCATATGAAGCAGAATATGTTTCCAACACGTCTATCTGTAGACCAGTTTGCACTGAGTGTAACACTCGATGCAAGCTCTCTACTATTCTCAAGGTTTCCAAGGCCAAAGTTGTAGTATACGTTTGTTCTTTCAAATGTTTTGCCTCTGTTCGCTTCAGAGATTTCTAAGGCATTTTTTTAGTGAATAAACACTTGTATCATTTGTTTTAATGAATGTTATGAGTATGTCGTTAAATTCAAAGGACTTCTCACTAGAAAGTCGGATGGCTGCCATGAAAGAAATAATTTCATGGCAACCACAGCTTGATCATAGCTTTGAGCATTTTTATGTGCCTTTTGTTCTATTTGGTTAGGTTGATGATGGAATTGATATGTATCTTACAGCCATAGAGGGTGCTCATTATAAAGAAGAAAAATATAGAGTGCGAGTAATATGAAAGATCTTGTCTTACGTTTTGGTTTTTGCTATCATTTATCTTGGAACCCTGATTTTTTTTGCAATCGGCTTTGCCTCTTACTGTAGGTCTTTGACCAAAGATCTCGTAACATGTCAAAAATTTAGCATGAATTTATATGAAGCGATTAGGATAAAAACAACATCTTATCTCTTGCTATGCTTTCCAAGTCTTTTTGGCAGATCTATTTACTAACCTTGAGAGCCAAAGGGGGATATCATTTGGAAAAAAACACTGAGCAAATAAAATGTTCAATAAATGCAAAGAAAATGTTGTAGAGGTAGTGTAATGACCCTCACTAAGAGTAGAAATTTCAAAATAAAAAGGTCAAGGAAATGGGACGGAAAAGACCTAAGAAAGAAAAAGAAGGAAAATAAAGGTGAATGACCCAAGGAAGTCCGAGGAAATATTTGTGAAACGGAGAATGGCCGAGCCAAGACAGAAGTACCGGACGCACGGTCGAGACCCTAAAATTCATCGAGAGGGTGTCGAGAAAATTGGTCGAAGAAATTCGTCGAGAAGGTCGAGAAAACTCGTCGAGGGAATCTGTCGAGAAGACTTGAGAAAATTGTCGGGCTCCAGGAAGTTGCCGAGTACTCGAGAAAGTTGTCGAGACTCGAGGGAGTTGCCGAGTACTCGAGAAAGTTGTCGAGACTCGAGGAAGTTGCCGAGTACTCGAGAAAGTTGTCGAGAGCTCGAGGAAGTTGCCGAGTACCCGAAAAAATTGTCGAGAGCCCGAGAAAGTTGCCGAGTACCCGAGAAATTGTCGAGACATCCGAGACGCGTAGTCGAAGTTGCCCGAGATGTATCGCCGAGGCGTACTGTCCGAATTGCCCGAGAGATTGCCGAGTGTTGCCGAGCGGAGTGTCCGAACGATCGAGAAAACGGTCTGAACGAGACGAGAATTGCAAGAATAAACGTCGAAGGTGCTAGACGAAGGATCGAGTATTTGTGGAAAAATTATTATTTCCTCAAAATTTCGACCAATGAGAATTGAGAAAAGTGGGAGATTAAATTAATCAAAGTGGAGTTAGTGGGAAGAATTAAAAATTCAAGGAGATTAAGGGAAGTAGTGGAGGATTAACTTAATCATGGAGATTAAGGGAAGATGGTGGAAACCTATTGGCTAAGAGCTAATTCTAATTTGGGATTAAGCAACATGCACTAATAAGAGTGTTTACATGCACTAATAAAAAGAGAATTTGAGGCTTAATGGCGAGCAGCCATTGGGGGTGAGATGCACGCTCGACATGCAAGGGGGGAGAGATCCATTTGTCAAGAAGCACTAAGGGAATGAAGAGAATTTGAAGCCTATAAATACAAGGTTTCGACTTCATTTGGGTGTTTAGTCCAAAAACACTCCAAAACACTTAAGTTCTTTTTGAGAGAAAGAAAGAGAGGAATCAAGAAAGTTGTCGAGAGAAAGATCAAGAGTGATCGAGAGCGAGATCGAAGAAGAGTTGGTGGTGGTACGAGAACGGTCAAGAGGCGGGAAGCTGTTGACGCAAAGATTGTCTGATCGAGTGGTGCAGTGAAGTCTGGGTAATCATCATCGACGCGTAAAGGTGAGTTCTGTGGTAAGAGTGTGTTGCATGTAGACTAGATTCACGGTAGAATCAGTTAAATTGTTGCATGCATAGATTTGGTAGGATTCATGCTAAATTCGTGTTAAAGATTATATCGAATTTGAGCTAGGAATCACCATGCAAGATCGCGAATGAAGTTGGATGCATTTAAGTAATTTGGACTTACTTAAAATCTGGACAAAAGATATTGCATGCGAGATGAGAATTGAAGTGGTTAGCAATTTTATTTGCTTAAGACCGGTTGCATGCATAAATAAAACTCGGTGAAGTTTATTTGCAATTTTATTGCATGAAAACGATTGAGGTTAGCACGCATGCATAAATTGGACTTGAGGGTTTGAAATGGGTTAAATTGAATAAAATTGGCTTTGCATGCGTAGATTGGACTTAATGTTTTAAGCGGTTAAATCAATTTGATTGCATGCATATTAGAACTTGTTGCATGGATTTTGCTTAAGTTGCTTAAATGGGTTGCATGCATGTGAAACAATCTTAAGTTGCTTGAAATATATTTCTTGCTTCTTGTTGATTATAGCTTGTGTTATTCTTGCTTGATTTCTTGCTATGGTGCTTGATTCATCAAGGCTTGAATTAATGTTGTGTGTTTATTTTAACTTAGTCTCTTGAATTCGTTTCTCGAGTCTTAGCTTGAGTAGTGAGTCGATATTTCTGTCCAAAAGCGGTTGTCACGCGTGAGTTCCCGACGACCACTCATGCGGGGACACTGTCACGGCTAGCTAGCTACTAGCGTGAACGCTACATGACGATGTAGCTTATTTGTGGGTGCATGTTGGTGACCTTTGTGGTCTCAGCATGGGAGGTGTTGGAACGGAACAGATTATCGAAGGGCCCTAGGTGTAAGGAGTCTAGAGTATTTAAACGTCCCTTGTTTATGTCTAGTCGTCTTTACATGTTGCGTGTGGTGATAGAGTCTATGGTATTTCAAGTTTCCTTGTCATACGCTAGACGTCTTAGTAAGTGGTGTGTGGGAGGTAAGAGTCTAAGGTTCAAGAAGTCCCTTGTTTCCTTAGGTCGTCTTTCTCGTATGGCAGCAAGTTTAGATCGTACGAATTAAGTCGTAGTGATCTAACCTCTCTTGCAAGTTTATTGTTTGAATTGCTTCCGCTAAGCTTTTGTTGCGTTGCTTTGATAACTTGCTTGTTTTCTTTGCTTGCCGGGTAGTCGGGTTGGGGAAAGTAGAATCCTGTTTAGGATAAAGGGGTACCCAGACTCACTGAGTAATCTTAGATTACTCATGACTCTATTTTTGGTCTTGCAGGGAAGCCTAAGTGAGTCTAGAGCCGGAGCGAACGTTAGGGTGCCGGATAGGGTTTTCTTGTGTTTCTTGTAAAACCCTATATTTTTATAAATGGTTATATATAAATTTTCCGACTATCTTTATATATATTGCTTTAATGATTTATTTGGATGAATTATTTTATTAAAGTGATATATATACGGTTTTCAGGAAAACATGGCAAGTTGCAAATGATACTCGGCCTTGTCCGGGCTGACACAACGCACCAGGCCGCAAGGGTTGCAAAGCCTAAGCAGCCTCGGCTGCAGGTGGAGTTGTGCCTTGGAGGACCGGTCGGGAAGTCTGCAGCTTCCGTCCCTCGACCGGATCACCTCGGCGCAATCCCGCAAGTGGCGTCCCGTGGCTGTCCGACGGCCTAAGTGGCCATAGGACGGTTCGGGGGCGTTACAGGTAGAACTGTTTATTATTGAGAAATGTGAAGTGAAAGAAAATGTTGATACTGATTAATGAGTCTGATTGTCTGAATGCAGCAAGGGATAAAAAGATTGATGAAATAACAAATGCTGCATTGGTAAGTGCTGCACGGTCAATAAAATTTAATGGATGCAATTACACTAGTAAAACTTCTGGTTTCAGAGACTTGAATGCTCACTTATTGGCAGCAAAATCTTTATTTTGGCAGGACACAATAGTGGCGGGGTCAACATATGTCATATGTGGTCTGAGTTAATTAAATAATTGCAACGGTGGAGCCAAGACATGTCAGTAGGATAAACCATTTCGAAAAGTCCTGAAAGAACCAAAAAAAAAGAGAGAGAAAAACAAGTCTCAAACTAGAGCAGAAGAGCAGAGCTTTGGTTTTTGGTGGAAGTAACCAAAAACATCACCATGGAAAAATTTCTAGCTTTGTTTAACAAAGGCATGGAAGAAGAAATGTCGCGCCTTCAAAAATTGTTACCATTTCACGAGCATCCTTTGGTACCATTTACACGCTTTGATCTCACCAAGTGTAAAGTCTGCTACTCATCTGATGAAGATAATACAATCTTCATTTCCCAACAGCCCGGTTGCAGTTACATTTACGGTGGCTACCGTTGCAATGAGCCTGGTTGTGATGTTGTGTTCCATGAAGATTGTGCCAAGCCCTCACCAGAAATCAACCACCCTTACCATCCGGACCATCCTCTCGAGCTGATCCTCCTACATACCAGAGTTTCTAATTGTAGTTTCTGTAGAGAATTTTTCAGTGTTGGTTATCGCTGTTCAATATGTGATTTCGAGTTGGATTTGATCTGTGCGAGGAGACCATGCCCAGTTGTTCTTGCTGAAAATTCCTACCTACAACACGAGCATCCACTGCAACTCTCCAATGAAGAGCATGAAACAGTCAGAGATTGCAAAGGGTGTGGCCATCAACATAAAAGCTGGAAACATTTTTACAATTGTCATCAGTGCGAGTTTTTCATCAGTCTTGGTTGTGTCGATCAGAGTAGTCCTGAAGCATACCACACTTCTCACCCCCAACACCCACTCAAGTCACTTAGATATGAAGTCCCTGGTTATGCCGACAAGAAATGCCTTCTTTGCGGTGTGGAGTTTGATGGACTCCATCGCCAGCTTCACCACTGTGGTGTTTGTAATGTCAGCATATGCAGAGCATGCATGAAAAACCCACCACCGCTTGGTGTTTTGAGCCCAAGGACCCATGAACATCAACTTCATCTTGTTCCAAGATGCATAGACTTCACTTGCAATGCTTGTGGGACGTTAGGTGACCGTAGCCCTTATTTCTGTCTTCAGTGCAATTTCATGGTCCATCGGGAATGTATCGATCTACCGCGCGTCATAAACATCAACCGCCACGACCACCGCATCTCTTACACTCCTCGGCTCGGACATGGAGGGAGGAAATGCAAAGTTTGTCGTAAGAAAGTGGATGAGTTCTACGGGGCTTATTCTTGCTCAAAATGTTCTGATTACTCTGTTCATTCAAGATGCGCAACCAGAATAGATGTATGGGACATGATTGAACTGGAAGGGACACCCGAAGAAGAGGAAACTGCGCCGTTCGAGGTGATTGATGATAACACAATACGACATTACAGCCATGATCATAACTTACGACTCAACCATGGCCGGACTCTACCTGAAAACATTGTTTGTCGCGCATGTATCTTCCAGATTTGTTCAGAACCGTTCTACAGTTGCAGTAGATGCAATTACATTCTCCACGAAAAATGTGCCAACCTTCCTCTAAAGAAACGTCATGTGTGCCACAACCAGCCACTCCGACTAGTCCCAAGTTTTCGCTTCTACTTTTTACATTGGTGTAGTATTTGTGGTCAAGAGTTCACCGGTTTCTGCTATGAGTCCGATGGATTGACTCTAGATGTACGGTGCAGTTCAGTTTCGGAACCATTTGATCACAAAAGCCATCAACATCCTTTATACTTATCTACAGATCAATCTAAGCGTTGTAGCGAGTGTGAGGCAGGCGGGGAATTGAGTTGTGATGAGTGTGTGTTTAGTTTGTGCTTCAAGTGCGCTGTTTTACCGCAAAAGGTAACGAGGTATAGATATGACGATCACCCTCTCATCTTATCTTATGGTGAAAGGAGTGTGGACGACGAGTATTGGTGTGAAGCATGTGAAGCAAAAGTGAATCCAGGGAAGTGGTTCTATACATGCGATGACTGTGGGATCACGTTGCATATTTCCTGCGTTATAGGTTCCTACTCATATACAATTCCAGGTACGTTAAGATTTAGTAAAGGAGAAATTGTATCCAACAACTCTATCTGTAGAGCACTTTGCAGCGTGTGCAATTCTCGATGCAAGCTACCTTTCATTCTTAAGCTTCCCAAGGCCGAAGATGGAGTTGATCTATACTTTTGTTCTTTAGAGTGTGAGAATAGGATTGATAGGGCATGTTTCAGGTTTTAAAAACTTTGTACCATTCGTTGTAATGAGTGTTATAATTATGTTTTAATCAAATCAATACATATGTATAAGGGAGAACAGAGCAGAGCAAAACAGAACATAGCAGAGTTAATTAGAGCAGAACATATATTTGAGAGAAATGTTATCACTACGGATCTCCTTGACAGTTCTTTTTCAACTAGGTACTTAAAGCACTTAGCTTTAACATTTGATTTGTCTTTTGAGCCTAAAAGTTTGAGTTTAAAACCGGTGGACTAGAGTCGTGTACTTGTCTTACGGGTAGCAAACCATAACATTAACATGAGACCATCATGCATCATACGTGTGATCACCTTGACCATCATCATATGTTGTGTGTGTGCGTGTTTTTATTTTACTGCAAGTGAATCTGCTAGTTCCAAGCAAAAAATAAAATTGAACTTAAGAAGAACCCATATGGCTGTATCTGTATTTCTGAAAAAATGAATTTGCATGCCTAAGTCTGGTGAAATGGGTACAATATATCATTTTGTATATATGGATACAGTATGTGGCTTCATAGACTTTTTAAATGCTCACTTATTGGCAACCAACTACCTCCAATCTACTTGGCCGACACATGCATACATGTAAATCATTTTATGTGGTCCGAGTTAATTTACTATATGCAAGTGTCAGAGCAAAAATCCTAAAAAAAGAATTACTACTTTGAAAAATCCTGAAAGGAAAAAAAAAAAACAGTTTCAAAGAGCTTTGGAATTTTGGAAGTAAGAGATAACCATGGAAGAAGTAGAGGTACCACCAATTCACAAGCATCCTCTAATACCTTTTACTCGCTTTGCTTTTGGAAAGTGTAAAGGGTGTCGCCCGCCCGTTGATGGTTACATCTACGGAGGGTACCGTTGCAATGAGTTGGGGTGTGATAATGTTGTGTTCCATAAAGAGTGTGCCAAGCCCTCACCAGTAATCAACCACTCTTCCCATCCGGACCATTCCCTCATATTTACCAACCTTAATCTAAAACCCACCAACGTCGATTCAGAACCATATACTTGCACTCTATGTGAAAACTGGTTTGGTGTTGGTTATCGTTGTTCAACGTGTGACTTCGAGTTGGATTTGGCGTGTGCGAGGAGACCAGCCCCATTTGCTCTTCTTGAAAATTCTTACGGGCATGAGCATCAACTTAAACTCTCTAGCAGTCTCACACAAATGTTAATCTGCAAAGCCTGTCTCTGTTCATTTTCTGGGTGGGGATACATATGTCATCCGTGCGAATTTGCCATCCATGTGGATTGTGTAGAGTCATTTCCAAGAGCATACCACACTTCCCACCCCCAACACCCACTCAAGTCATATACAGATAAAATCCTCCCTTATTACGCCGACAAGTATTGTCTTCTTTGCGGGCAGTGGTTTGATCATCTCTATCACCACAAACCTCACTACTGTGATGTCTGTAACTTTAGCATATGCAGAGGATGTATGGGAAACCCACCACCGCTTGGTGTTGTAAGTGCAACAACACACGAACATCAGCTTCATCTTGTTCCAAGGCGCCTCGATTTCACTTGCAATGCTTGTGGGACGCAAGGTGACCGAAGTCCTTATTTCTGTCTTCAATGCAATTTCATGATTCATTGGGAATGTATAGATCTACCTCGTGTCATCAACATCAATCGCCACGATCATCGCATCTCTTACACCCGTCGCCTTGGATATGGGAAATGGATATGTGGAGTTTGCCGTGATGAAGTAGATGGATTCTATGGAGCTTATTCTTGCTCAAAATGTTCTAACTATGTTCTTCATTCACTATGCGCAACGAGCGGCAAGGTCTGGGACATGGTAGAACTAGAAGGGGTACCGGAAGAAGAGGAAATGGCGCCATTTGAGGTGATTGATGATAAGACGATAAAACATTTTAGCCATGATCATAACTTACACATCAACAACGATGGCCGGATCTTGCGTGATAACATAGTTTGTGCAGCATGCGTCTTCGAGATTTGTTCAGAATCATTCTACAGTTGCGAGCAATGCGATTTCATTCTCCACAAAAGATGTGCTAACCTTCCTCGGAAGAAGCGACATGTGTGCCATAACCTACCTTTCACGCTACGCACAGATTCTCACCTTGAAGCTTTTAGTTGTATGCTATGTAAGCAATTGTTCACCGGCTTCAGGTACGAAGTTGATAGTCATAACATCCTAGATGTGCGTTGCGGTTCAATTTCAGAACCATTTGTGCACAAAAGCCATCCACATGCTCTATACTACTCAACAGATTTCTACAGGTTCTGCAGTGCATGTGCATGTATGCCGCGGTCAACGATAAGCTGTGATGAGTGTGACTTTCGTTTGTGCTTCAAGTACGCTTTTCTTCCGCAAAATTTAATGAGACGTAGGTACGATGATCATCCCCTCTTCTTGTCTTTCGGTGGTGACTTGGATGTGGATGGTGAATATTGGTGTGACGCATGCGAAACAAAAGTGAATCCAAAGGAATGGTTCTATACATGCAATGATTGTGGAACCACATTACATATTTCATGCGTTGTGGGAGACTTCTCATATATCATGCCCGGATCAGTGGGAGACTTCTCATATATGATGCCAAAATTAGTAACAAGCTCGAATCCTGAAGTGATATCCAACACATCTATTTGTAGACCACTTTGCTTGTGTAACTCTCGATGCAAGCTCTCTACCATTCTTAAGTTTTCCAAGGCTGGAGTTGATTTATATATTTGTTCTTTCAAATGTCGTCACAACTTAGGTTTAATTTAATTAATAAAAACTTTGGGTTTGATTGGTAGAGCTAGCATATTGCTTTTCAAGAGTCAGTCACATGGCGTCCAATTGTTAGATAGTCCAATGCTTTTGTATTTTTGTTCTAATGAATGTTCTCAGAAGTGAAAATGTTGTGAATGAGGCAAAAGCTGCTGCTCCATTGTTGAAATGGTTATTTGGACCTCGTCCTTGATGTCCATGGCGTCCTCGACCTCGGCCTCGCGGGGCATTACTCTTGTACTGGCGTAATTCCACTTTGACCTCGCCGTTGAGGTATTTGCCCAGCAACGCGTTTTGTAAGTGTCTGCAAGACTGCGTAGAGTGTCCGGTGTATTCATGTAACTCGCAATACAAGTTATGGTCAGGCTCTTCTCTTGCCCCTTTTGGTGGGGTCGTCGGTACTATAGCTGACGAACTGACTGCGGGGGTTGGCGGGGCGTCATTGACGAGGTACGTTGCGCCGCGCTTCTTACTGTCCGCGAGGTACTCTTTGTCGAGGTGTTGGCGAGGTTCGTGGTATACCTCTTTTGCTTTGCCGGTTGGCACTTGAATTCCGGTAGAAGCACGTTTTTTGTCGTAGATGACTTTTTCTTCTTCCAGTTCAATGTGGACTCCCGCTCGATGGAGGGCATCTTGGAAAGTTGGGAATCTGTTCAACTTGAGATCCTTTCGGAACGTTGATTCGTACCATAGGGCCTTGTGAAGGGCTGCAAGCGAAACGCTATGGGGTGCTTTTACCTGTGTGGCAATCTTTTTGAACCTATCCATGAATGTTCGCGACGGCTCATGTTCCCCTTGCTCGATATTGTGGAGATCGGCGATTGTCGCGGTGGGGACGGCTAATATCGAGTATTGTTTCAAGAAGGTTAGCGAGAGTGTACGGAAGCTGTCGATTGAGTCAGGCGGCAAAGAGGAGAACCAGCCGAGGGCGTCGCCGCTCAGGTTTTCGATGAACAGCTGACACTTTCCAGCGTCTAGCTCTTCCGGGGAAAACTCGCAACGATGGATTGCGATCTCGAAGGATGTCAAATGGTGAGTTGGGTCCGAATCTCCCTTATACGGAGGTAGGTGCTTTATTTTGCAATCGGGGCGAACGACGACCCGACGGATTCGCGCAGTAAATGGAGTTTTTTGGGACTGCTCCAACATATGGTCTACATCAGGTGCCGCGCTGGTTGCTTGGTGGAACTTGCTTGTGACATCCTTCATTTGACTTTTGAGTTCGGCCAATTCCCCGCTCTGGTTCTGGTCGGCGCTATTGGGATCGGCTCTATTGGTGCCGTCTGGATGTTCGGCATTTTCTTGTAGTTTTGCACAGACGCTAGAGAGAGTGGCGAATCGTTCCTTTGTCTTTCTGTCTTGGGCGTCGATTTTTTCCAGGATGCTTAGCATTAGTGCTCCTATGTCGAGGGCGCTGGTGCCTTCTCCGATCGAGCCGTTCGGCGTTGTCGGGGGCCGGGTCGGCGGTATTGGAAGCTCCTCTTGGGCCTGCTGGATGCGGTCCGGCGTGTCCGCCACATAGCCGTCGCTGCCCGTCGTTTCTCTTTCTGCCATTGCTCGAAATGTGCTTCGTCGATGTTGGACTTTCTTCAAAAGCTTTCCTTGTTTGTTTCCCTGGATGCGCACCAAATGTTGAACTAGTATAGCTACTAGCTCGAGGATGATATAATAGAAAGGGTGAAACAAAGGACTTTTATTAAGATAGTCAAAGATCGTCGAATTACAATATAACCGTTATAAGCCGGGTGGCTAATTACAGAGAATTGTGCTTCTCAAAATGACTAACTGAACTATAGCTTAGAATCGGATTTACTCCTGACTCTTGCCCGATGTTACTTGCCCTTCTCTGCAAGCTGATCCCCTGGTATTTATAGCTGATGGGACGTTTCACCTCTCTGCCTCGGGATCGATGTGGGAAAGTCGGCGATCGTTCTTATCCGGACCGTCATTTATTGGGCTGTCCGTCTTAATTGGGCCTTCTAGGAGCTTGATCGGCCCGACAAGTAGGATTTAACCGGTTTGTCTTCTTGGGTTTTTGGGTTGACTGTTTCGATAATGAGTCTGCAGGAAAGCCTGTTAAGGCTGGGTGAAACCCATATCCAACACACAGACCATTACAACTCACTCAGAAGACTACGACTCGGAGAAGAAGAAAAACAAAAACAAGATTGGAATCGTCTTAAGCATGATTAGTCCGATTTCTGAAAGTAAGTAGAGAGGAAGCCAACATAAACAAACATTGGCTCGTGGCCAACCTCATTCTCACTGATTTCCACCAACTTCATCCTCCTTAACACTTCCACAAACATTACATTCAAGAACCTTCGAAGCCTCATAACTCTTCGGCGGAAACGGAGCCAGAGTGCCAAAACAATTCTCCTTCTCACACATATATCTCACAAAAAAGTAAGCGTGAGGGAAACTGGATTCATCATCCACACCATTTCCAAAAACTTCTCCTTCATTCTCACATTCAGAATCCTCCATCTCTTCCTCTTCATTTTCATCATCCATCCCTTCCATAACCTCATTCTCATCTTCCTCACCTTCCGACCAACTAGACTCAACTTTGCACCGATCACAGTCACACTTGAAACCGTAATCCTCAAGCAATCTCTTTTGCCTGCTCGAGTAGTTCATGTTCACAGGGAAGTAACTCAAACAGACTTCTCTACCTTCAGGAACATCATGAATCATCCTAATGATGATATCAGTGTTACCATCAGAAGCAGAGTCAACATAATCAAATCTACAAGCATTAGGAAGACAGTCATGATTGAAAAACGAAGTCTCTGGATAAATCCCATAAGCTCGCACCGATCTCTTCTCGTTCGAAACAGAGAACGGTTCCATCAAACCAAAGGCGTTAACTTTATCTTTTGACAGTAAAGCCGCCGTGAGCTCCGACGAGACTGAGACAGGGAGAGGTGGACACACGGCGGATAAAAGAGAATGAAGAAAGCCAGCAGCTGCAGAATCAGAACTAGAATCTCCATTACCTTGGAGGGAGAGCAAAAGCTGGAAATCAGAAGGAGAAGCGGCGGCGAGATTGTAAGCAGAGAGGAGGAAACGAGCTTGGACTTGGCGATCAGAAGGTTGATCGGAGAATGCAGAGGAGGATGATTGGTGAAGCCGGCGAAGAGATTCGCAGAGCCAAGGAGTGTGAGAGGCGAAGCAGTTAGGGCTACAAAAGGAGACGAGAGAGCAAGATTGACATTTCTGCTGCGCCGAAGAAGCTAGCAAACGGAAACAATGGTCGCAGTACGGAGAAACAGAGGAGGAGAGAAATGGGAAAGCAGAGTATAGAAGGAGAGGAGACTCTCTCAGAATAACTTGTCCAGCACGAAGAGACTGTGCTGCCACCAAACTCCTTCCTCTTCCTCCGATCTCTGCAACCCTAATCAGCGTCTCCGGTTTAGCTCCGCCGTCATTCATCTTACTAGCCGTCGTCGATTAGGGTTTTTACAAAATTAAACGATTTATATGGACGTAAAATGTAGAAATAATAAAACGGTGCCGTTTCATCACGTTTTAAATTTTAAATTCCTTAGGTTAAATCTTTGGGCCTTAGACAACCTTGCAAAGTTTGGGCTACACGAGCTTTCTCTCAGCCCATTAAAATTTTGTTTGGCTTTCTAAGCCCTTTGTTTTGCCGCAGGGGTTTCTTCTTCTACAAGGAGTCTCTGTCTCTCCTAAGGGTTTTTTTCATTTCCGCCATGAAATCTTCTGTGACCTTAGAGGATGGAACAGAAAACTCCGTGTGGAACCCAATTGATCTCATCATCGAGATACTCTTGAGGTTACCGGTGAATTCTATAGCGAGATGTCGTTGCGTATCGAAGCTCTGGGCCACCATACTTAGTCGTACAGATTTCACCGAGTTGTTCTTGACTAGATCTTTGGCTCGCCCGAAGCTACTGTTCGCCTGCAGAAGAGGTTGCGAGACGTTATTTTTCTCGTCACCTCAGCGTCAAAATCCTGTTGATGATGAGAAGTCGCCTCCTGTAGTCGTCAGTTATCATATGAAGTTCTCTGCTAAGGATCGGAGGCTTTTATTGATAGTTCTTGTCCTGTCAACGGCTTGATCTGTCTAAGATACAGCTGGTGGTACTTAGATATAATGGAAGAAACGGTGCTGGTGATATGTAACCCTAGCACAGGACAATCCTTACGTTTACCCAAAGTGCAACATGGGGGACACAGCTTATTTGGGTATGATCCAATTGACAAACAATTCAAGGTATGACCTTGAGATATAACCGTTGGGGTGATAATGAGCATCTAATTTTGACCTTAGGAACTGGAAACATGTCATGGAGGATGATCCAATGTTGCAGACCACATGATCATTTTTGGAGAGGGATATGCATCAATGGTGTTTTGTATTATGATGCTAAGGTTAGTGATCATCATCTTAGGCATTCTATAATGATGTTGGTTTGCTTTGATGTTAGGTCTGAAGAATTCAGATTTATTAATAAACCTGCGTATGATGGAACTCTAATAAACTACAATGGGAAACTAGGTTTGTTTTCGCTTGGAAACGCCATTTCTTGTGACCGAATTAGAAATATGGAATTGTGGGTTCTAGAAGATGCCGGAAAGCAAGAATGGTCGAAGCATACATATCTATTACCTGCCATGTGGCAGAATATAGTGGGAAACACCAATCTACGCTTTGTTGGAATGACGCTGACAAAGGAATTTGTGTTCCAGTCGATGAGAGGTTGTACGCCTTTCTATCTTGTCTACTACAATATCGAGAGAAACACAGTCAAAAAGGTTGAATTGCAAGGAATGGAAATGAGTAATAACATTCACACCTTTGTAGACCATGTCGAGAATGTGACGCTTATGCAAATCATTTAACTAGGACTTTTTTTAAGTTTGAGACCTTGTAGTAGAGCTAGTTGGATCTAATAATAATAACAGTGATTGCTTTTTGGTTTCTCCAATGATTTAAAAACCGGACTGGCCGGACTTAAAATGGAATGTGTGCTTCGTCGGGTCATGGTCATTGTTCATCCTCGTTGGACTGACTTTCTTGTGACTTTTTTTAAAAAGAAGTTTTTGAGAAACAAGCAAACATGCATGATAATTTTAAAAAGAAGTTTCACTGTTACTTAAATTCAAATTTCAACTCATAAATTTAAATTTACCTTAGGTATTTTGTAAAATAAATCCATCTCGAATAAAATAATTAATAATTTTTAATAAAAGAAAAATAATAAATAACAACTAGGAGATATCCCGTGCTACAGCACGGGATTATATATTTTTAGTTAATTTTTTTTTATAATTTGTATTTTTTTAATGTAGTTTTTTATTTTGACTTATTTTTTTGTTTATATAGTGTTTATTTGTATATTTGAGGTTATACAATAAATTGGAAATCCTAGTAGAGTAAGTAGTTTTTAAAATGTAGCTTTTCACGGAAATAGACACACCGTAATATTAGATAGTAGTTTTGTAAGAGAATAGATACTCCGCAATATCGGATAGTAGTTTTGTAGGAGGATAGACACACCGCAATATCGGATAGTAGTTTTGTAAGAGGATGAGTTTTTTTATTTATTTTGGTTTATCGTCAAAAGAGGGGAAGTTGCTTGTTAAATTTTAGTGTGAGATATTTCAATGGTTAGGAAATCATTGTATTTATAGTGAGATTATGTATATTTAGGTTATCATTTAGAAGTTAATATTTGATATATCAAACCTCAGCAAAATTGTAAAAAACCAATTTAATTTATAGTTTGATAAAAATACATGTTTTAACGGGTTTAACTCAAACTTTTTTTATATTTTAAAATTTTTAAGAGTAAAAATATCAATATTACTTAAATATTTTATAGACTAAATATATTATAATATTTTAAACTTTCGACAAAGTTCAAATATTTATAATAATTTAAACATTCTATAAAAATTTAAATATTTATAATCTCTTAAAAAATTTTGAAAATTGTAAATATATTATAATATGTTTACTTTTTAAAAGTTTAAATATGCTCAAATATAAAACTAAATTAAACTGTTAAATTTGGATACCTGATAAATCAAGCTTCCTGCTCAGTTGTACTCAAAACATATTAGTCATATATTTATAGTGGTTATGAACCATATTCCAAAATATGTAGTCTAATGATAAGGCACGGGGTTTGTATTGGGTAGCTTGGGATAAAATGTGTAATGATAAATGTGCAGGAGGTTTGGGCTTTCGTGCTCTAGAGCAGTTTAATGATGTGATGCTAGCTAAGCAGTATTGGTGGTTAATTCACTACTCCACGTCCTTAATGGCTAGGTTACGGCGAGGTCGATATTTTAGGAACAAACATCCCCTAATGGCCAAAAAAACATACTCCCCCTCGTTTGCTTGGCGGAGCATCTACTCAACAAAAAGTTTAGTGGAACGCGGGGCAAGGGTGGTGATAGGCTCTAGTTGTAATACTTCTGTATGGAGAGACCCTTGGATACCGGATAACCCACCGAGACCAGCTACTGGTCGTGGGAAAGAGTTACACCCTAATTTAATAGTTAACCATTTAATTAATCCAATTACAAAAGAATGGCATCTGCCTATTCTTGAGGAGTTCATGGATCCGGCGGACATCCTGATTATTCAGAGTATGACGGTCAGTCAATCTTTTAAATCGGATAGATTAATTTGGCATTTTACAAAAATAGGGAAATATTCGGTCAAATCGGGTTATTGGCTCGCACGGGATTTAATTAAGCAAGTTGAGTATGGACCGATGTGTACGGCTCTGAGGGCACAAGCCTAGAAACTGGAAGTTCCCCCGAAGATTCAACATTTTTTCTGGCAGATAGCTTCCGGTTCTCTTCCAGTGCTGGAACGGCTTGCCCATCAGGGTGTGCGGTGTGATACCATCTGTAAGCGATGTGATTCTGGGGTTGAATCTATAAATCATGCTCTTTTCGAGTGTCCTCATTCACGTAGGATTTGGGAGATGTCTCTAGTTTTACTACTTCCTGATGGATTCCCCTATGAATCCGTGTTTTCGAATTTAGACTTTATATTCTGGCGGACGTATTCTCAATTGGGAGTTCCGTATATTTGTTTCCGACTACTTTGTATTTTATGGTCAATTTGTAAGGATAGGAATAAAAAAGTTTTTGAGGAAACGGAGGCAGAGCCAATCGATGTTATTAATCAGGCAACTAATGATAAACTACTATGGGAGGAGGCCAAGTCTTTCTCCGTGGGAATCCAAGATCCTCCGGTTTCCCCGGAAACCCCGGAACCCTCTTTCTGTTGTCAGATTGATGGATCCTGGAAGGGTTTAGATCGTTTTATGGGGTTGGGTTGGTGGTACTGTAATGATGAGGACACGACTTTACTTCTGGGAGCACGTTGTGTTAGACGAAGCCCTTCACCCCTTCATTCGGAGTTACAAGCGTTGATTTGGACTATGGAGTCTCTCATGAATGCTGGTGTTAACTGTCAAACTTATGAGACGGATTGTGCAGAGCTTGTGGCGATTGTGCAGTCTCCAGATAAATGGCCCGCATTCTCCAACCTGCTAGATGTTTTCAGCCACTTCAGGTCACCTCTACCTGACTTCACTCTTACCAGGATTCAGCGTACGTCAAATGTGAGGGCAGATTGTCTTGCTCGTTCTTCGAGAACCTTAGTTTCAGACTTATCTTTTGTAAACTCTTATCCTCCGGTTTGGACAACCAACCTTGGAGTTATTTTCTAATTTAATGTTTGGTTAACAAACAAAAAAAATGATACGAGAATCAAAATTTAAAATCTTAACAAAATCTTCTAAATATAGTTATTAAAAATAATCAAGTTGTATACTTATATATAAAATCTTAATTTTTAAAATTCTGATTGGTTTATAAAATTTTTAAATTTATTAGTAATTTTCATCTATAATTAATTAGAGAGAAAATAATTTTCTTTTGGAAACTAAATATTATTTAAAAGATTTTATTAATTTAATATTAAAACTACATTTTTATTTGTATTTAAAAATAAATATTTGCATTAAGACCAGTAGCATGACAATGAAATTTTTTACCCTTTACAAGATTAGTTTCATATTAGCCTCTCACCACTTCACGCTTAGGTCGAAGTCTTTGTTTGAGCTTTGCGATGTATGCTCAACCATAATTTCAAGGATGTAGTTTTTCTCACATACTGCTCAAATTTGATGAAGATGATGTCTTCACCATCAAATTGGTTGGCCTTCTCAGCTTATCTCGAAAACATCAAGGTGGATATGGAGAAATTCTCAAGTTTCTCGTTGACTTTGATTTCAAGAAATGCAAATGTGTTTACGGATCGTTTGGCACGACAAATTCGTACCCAACTGCATGTGGTTAGTTATGTGAATAATTCTTTTCCTAATTGGTTAATCAGTTTTATTTGTTGTTAAAAAAAAGATTAGTTTCATACAAATTTTTCTTACTCTTTATTTTTTTTTGGGCTCGAAAATTTGACAAAATGTCCTCATAATAAAACTAAATCGTGAAGTGACCTTAGTGCAGTGGTAGGAGGTAAATCCATTTGTAGAAGGCACCATCACATCCGAGATTGAGTCCTGGCTCATACGAATATAGGAATTTGGCTAATGGGCCGGCCAGTTGTGGCCCAATGGTTGACAAAAAAAAAAAAAA
>NW_010921701.1:77047-102955 GCF_000633955.1 Camelina sativa | reverse complement strand
AAAAAAAAAAAAAAAAAAACTAAATCATGATTGCATAATTTTTTTTTTTCAGCATGATTACATAAAATTATGTTTAGGATGAATAAAGGGAACTGAATAAATAATGAAACGAAAAAGAAAAAAAAAGTGAGTAAATAAATAAACTGAGAAAATGATTAGGGGATAATAAAAACGGCGCCGTTTTGAAGATCGGTGCAAATCCAAAAAAAAAAAAACCAAAGAAAAAAGAAGGAAGAGTCATCGGCGTCGGTGGGAAGTGATTTTGATTAACCAACCGCTGGGCCATTAAAAGGGCAACGCGGCTTTGCTTATAAAAGACACAGACACAGACATCGAGACAGAGAGAAAGAAAGAGAGAGAGAGAGAGAGATATAGTAGTGGTCCATTCCATTGAAGAAGAAGACAAAGTGAAAGCCTAAAAGAGCCGTTGAAGCGTACTATCTAAGGCAATAATAATAAGGAGCCACAAGAGAAAGCTCAAGACTTTTATTGTGTTGTTATCTTCCAATTCCAGTTTCAAGATATAGATAGAGAGAGAGAGAGAGAGAGAGAGCAAGAATAGGTGCAGTCTTGAGGGGTTTCACAGGGCTATGGTGGGTTTAAACGACGACGTCTCAGTCGACATTGAAGAGATCTACAATGGTGGCAAGGTTTGTTTACTCTTTGACCTACCAAATTTACTTCCTTTCTCCCATTACTGTACCTGTCTTACTCTAAAGTTTGATACTTTTTGTGGTAATTAGAACTGTCACATTTCGTTTTCTCTCTTCTGGATTCTTAGCATCTAATCTCAGTGGGCAATTGAATTGAAATTAGCCATTGTCCTTAATTTCTTGAATCTTTTAGTAACTCTAGCTTCAGTTTCTTGATTGGAATCAAAATTTTGTCATATCGTGTTCTTGATTTTAGTTTTGTACAAGTTGGGAGATTACTTCATTGATACTTAAAAAAAGTTGTTTCACTTTGTCTTTATGGATGATGACCCTTTAAATTTTCATCTGAAATCTGCAAGTTGGGTGTTTCTTTTAATTTGATTCTTTCATAAGAGATTCCGTTGAAAAATGGTATCCTTTTTTTTTGTTCCATGATTGATATATAATGTCTGACTTTTTTAAGCCATAAGTTATCTCTTCTACTGATTTTTCTGAGTCTTTCACATGGGAGAATCTCTTCAGGGCCTTAATTTTTTTTGTTGTCTGGAACAAAGTTGGAATGTTCCTTTTCTTAGCTGTATGTGATTCAGAGAACAACAAAATAAATATAATATATATATTCTGGTTTCTAAATGTTGAGCTGAAACTGGATGAAAGCTAATGGTGTGCATTTTAGAATCGAGCCTGTGGCATTGTTTATTTTTGTCTAAACTTGGATATAGACTGGTTAATATATCTTGCTTATTTTCTTCTCTTTTGCAGGAGCATCATATCAAAACTTGCCATGGTTCAGTTTCAGCTGTAGTTTATGGAGATCAAGAGAAACCAGCGTTGATTACTTATCCAGATGTAGCACTAAACTGTAAGAGTTGGGAATATGCACTTAGTGCTTGATTTGTTTTCATTTGATAATCTGATTTTTGATTCTTGTGTGTGTTTTATGTCTGCTAGATTTGTCGTGTTTCCAAGGATTGTTTCTCTGCCCTGAAGCAGTGTCCTTACTGCTCCATAATTTCTGCATCTACCATATTAGTCCCCCAGGACATGAGGTTTGCAAAATTGATTGTCTTGAAACAGTTCATTAGTTTCTTTGTAACTACTTTGCTGTTTGCTCACGTTGTGTTGGGTTCCATCGTATCCACAAGAGTTTTTGCAGTTTGGAGCTGCTCCAGTTTGTTCCAATGATCCGTCGCCTTCTGTTGAGGACCTCGCAGACCAGATTCTTGAAGTATTGAACTTCTTTAGGTGAAGCTTGAATCATGTTTCGACTAGCTCTCACTCTAACTCTGGGCTATCGTAACAAGAATAATCCCGCTATTATCCTCTAAATATCTATATGTCTCTTGCAGCCTAGAGGCAGTAATGTGCATGGGGATAACTGCTGGTGCCTACATCCTTTCCTTGTTTGCTGTATGTACTCAGTGAGACCTTTTGAGGATTTATGTGTAGCTATATTCTCAGAACTTCATACAATATCTCATTACTTATCAGTGATTGTTTTATGGTTGCAGATTAAACATAAAGACCGAGTTTTGGGTTTGATTCTTATATCACCTCTATGCAAAGCGCCCTCATGGTCTGAATGGTTTTATTACAAGGTTTATTTTCCTTCACTTCCCATCATAGTTTATATGACTGTACAAAAGGGGAGTATCACACACTTTTTTCGCATCCAGACTAATAAGCCTATGTTAAAAATTATTATGCAGGTAGTGTCAAACTTGTTGTATTACTATGGCATGTCTGGGCTGTTAAAAGATATTTTCCTCCAACGGTACTTCAGTAAGGTAATCTTTCTGGTGATTCCTTGGTGGAAACCGGCGTAGACTCAATGGTTATCGATTAATCTTGTTTTTAATCGCAACAGGAAGCTCGTGGTAGCTCTGAGGTTCCAGAGCGGGATGTGGTACATGAATGCAGAAGAGTGAGTGCTAAACCTAGTAGTAGTTTCCAGATGATTTAACAGCTTTTCATCACCTTGGTAATAACGTTGTTGTATAATATAATATAATTATACAGCTGCTAGGTGAAAGACACAGGAGTAGTCTTATGCGGTTTCTGGAAGCAGTTAACAGGAGACATGACCTAACTGATGGATTGAGAAGTTTGAAATGCCGTACACTCATATTTGTTGGCGACCAATCTCCCTTCCACTCTGAAACTCTACACATGGTGACTGCATTGGACAGAAAATATAGTGCCTTAGTTGAGGTATGCGGTTTAACGTAAAAAATGTTGTGGTAGCTCTTAGCTTCTCTCCGTGAAGATTCAGGCTCTAAGATTCTTGAAACATGTATTTTTGTCTTAAATTGCAGGTGCAAGCTTGTGGATCAATGGTGACAGAAGAGCAACCACATGCGATGTTGATACCAATGGAGTTCTTTTTCATGGGGTTTGGATTGTATCGGCCTGGTCGGGTTAGCGATAGCCCCCGTAGTCCACTCAGTCCGTCATGTATTTCACCAGAGCTTCTTTCTCCAGAGAGTCTTGGTATAAAGCTAAAGCCAATAAAAACTCGGGTTCCCACGAAATGTTAAAGAAGAAACACACATTGATTCATTGTATTTTTCCTCTCATATTTGGTGTATCAATTCAAATATTCTTTTATTAAACTGTGTTTGTACTTTGTAATAGATTAGCTCAAAAACTCTTTATGTATAAAAGATAGTTTTAACTTTGTATGACTACAGTACGCTGAAGATGTTTCTTATTTTGTTTTTTAGAACGCATAAGAATAAAGAAAACAAACTAAAAAATAACCTCTTCCTACCTTCTTTACTCGAGAAAAAAGAATCCCAAAACATTAAACAAAAAAAAATGGAAGTGAAGTTACAAGTCTCTGTAATTATCTTCGTGTAGAGATTTTTTATACAGGGTTCCTCTTGGGGTTTCTTCTGATATCTCAATGCATCTATACATTTCGGAAGCTCCCATTCATTGCCTTTGCCTAGCTTGAGACCAAATGTGGCTTGATGTTTGCGTGTTATACTGAACATCATCAAAACTTCAAGAGTCGTGAAGAGAACCTTGGATCATCAGAGATATACGCTTTGCACTCTCTGAGTGATACAACTCTCCTTTGAAACCAATCTGTAAAGATATAAATGTTCAAAATCTACGTTTTGAGCCAAATCCATAGAGAAACAGATAGATGACTTGGAGTTACCTCGGTTGAGCTGTCGGGAGAGAACCACCGTAAGAGGACTCCTAAATGTACAACGGCTGGTATCAACTTGAATAGCAATGGCGTTGTTACCTGTTATATAATTTACTTTGAATAGTAACTACACAATATTGATTTCAAGTATGAGAAATCTACTGCTATTCATTGATAATCAACTTCCGTGTCAATATTCATTATGAAATTGAACTGGACCAAAGCGCAAAAGAAATAGATACGTACCAGGCTCAAGGCTGTTGTTCCAAGAAGCAGGAGGTACAATTTGCTCTGCAAAGAAACACAAAGCTCTTCATTACTATCACTCCACAGTCCACCCAAAGCAAATTATGAGAAAGCTATTATATGGTCATATACGGTCTGGAAGATATACGCTAACATATTACTAATGAAGCATTGAATTTATCAAAGAAGCATTTTTTAATTGCTTACCTCAATTAGGTGAAGATTAGATGCTCGACTTAGCAGAACAAAAGCAAATTCCCCAATCTGTGCAAGGGACATTCCAACCTATAGAAAAGAAAAGAAAAGTGTGAGGCCTCTTTCCACAAAAGTTTTGAATAATGTGAAAGCGGGAAAAAAAGAAGGGTTCACTTCTTACAAGTACTGCAGTTTTATTATTATATCCAAAGACTTTAACAACGATCGCAACTACCACGGTCTTTATCACTATCACAAGTAACACAGCTGCTAACAGAATGTCAACATGGTTCCACAAGAAGTGCATATGTATCAGCATGCCGATACTAGCAAGGAATAGCGCTGCAAAAAAATTGCGGATGGGTTCCACCTGTAAGGAGATAGAAGCGATCAGAACAGGTCTATTGGTAAAATCTTTGTACAATGGGCCATAGAAAAAGGGCAGAGACCCTCTCGTTCGAAAAAGTTAATCTCGAATTCCTACCTGCTCAAGAGTATGCTGAGCGAGATCAGTTGTAGAGATCATCACTCCTGCCGCAAAGGAACCCAACTCAAGACTTAGACCTAGCTTGTCACTACACTGAAGAAGCCAAAACGATACTGGATTTAAGAACTGACAAGTTGAGAGTCACCCATGTGCAAGCAGCCAATAGAAAGAAGAACAAAGGGATCAGACTAACCCAAGCGACAAGCAAGCAAAATGCTACAGCGGCCAACTGATAGAGCTCGTTAGTCTGTCAAAGATTGAAGAACGCTTAAGATGATAAACATTTCAAAGACGAAAACAGAAGCAAGTAAAAAAATTGTGTATACCTGAGAAGAGAGACTTGTCATAAGTTTTAGAAACCAAGGTACCCAGGTACGGGACAATACAAACAAAGCACCCAAAAAAGCAATCAAAATAGCCAACCTGGAAAGAAATCACCACCCGGTCACAAACTTGGTTTTATTAAACCTAACAAGTGAACAATGGAAGCAGGGTATTGTTGATATTTTCACAGAAATTCCTGGAAGAAAAAAATACATACGATTTAGCCATAGACAACACTCCTTGAAGGACACCAGATGTGCCACCAAGAACTGGCAGGAGAGCAAACAGCAAGCCCACAGCACAATCCTGGTTATTCTCGAAACAGTAAATTAAAGTTCTAATGAAAGTATTGTTGCATACAACATACTACTTGAGGTAATGGAGTGTTTAGAATAAGAGGGGGAAAAACATGCAATAATAATATTAGAGATGCTATTGTATTGAGAGTGATCTGGAATACCTGAAGAATAAGTGTTCCAACGGTTATCTGGCCATGTAGAGCACTTATGCTATTTCTTTCCATTAAAAATTTCAAAACCTGGTACAAAAATCATGGTGAGGTAATGAGAACATAAGAAGAACAATCAAGTCTTAAGAGCAATTTAGGAAAACATAACCCGCACAGTAAAGAAAAGGTAAAACACAGTAGAGAGTGAGCACAAGGGAAATATTATAGCAGAGTAGAACAAGGTCAAAAAATTTATTTACATGCAAGGCGTTTCACTACCACAAAAGTATGCAAAAGTACACAAAGGAAATTAGAATATACCACTGCTGTTGATGACATCGAAAGAAATGCGCCTACGAATATTCCTTCTGTTAGTTTACCGCCACATAACTGCAATGAAGAAACAGCCAAGTCAACCGAAGGTGCTCTATATTCATGATTCATACCACAAAAATCCTAATGACTCATTCTTAACTTGATCCCTACACATTTGGAACATACCGAGGCTGTTATTCCACTCAAGCACATGAACAAAAATATCTGAAGAAGACCTCCTGGAATAGCTACAGCACGAACCACACGAAGCTGTAACCAAAAATTACAATAACTGTCTCAAAAGTTTCAATCGATTCGAACAAAGAAACCTGACAAATATAAGTGGGTGGAAACATGCAAACCTTCGCTGCGGAAAATTCTAATCCTAAAGCAAAAAGGAGAAAGATAACACCAAACTGAGCTACTGTTTCAACCTGTGCTACACAAAAAAAATATAAATCAAGTCTTTGTCAACCATTTATATAACCAGGCAATCTGGTACTCATGAAAACTTTCAAATGTACGATGAAGACAACAAAAGAGGATCTTTGAAGTACTAAAGCTGTTGTAAGCTACCTGCACCATTTCACTAACAAAGCTTAACCCACCCGGTCCAATTACAGATCCTGCCAATAGATACCCAGTAATGACCTGCCATTGAAGTAGTGTAGAAATTAATCAACGTTTGATCAGTCAAAAGCTAGCAAAATCGTTTCTACAATGTTGGAAAGCTGAATAACCAATTCTAACAGAATAATATTGAAAGTTACAAGCTTTGCAAAGGCAGTGTGTACTAACCGGTTGACCAGCACAAGCAAAGGCAATTCCACCACAAGTAGCAGAAACAATGACGACGACCAAATCTGATATCAGCCTACAAATGTAACGTATTAAGAGAGACGTCCCAACAAAACACAGTTAGTTAGATACTTACAAATTATAATCGAATGAAGAACTTTTCTTACGAATGTTATACTTACCTTAAATCTAGCTGCAGTACAGGGTACTTGGATTTTGGATTGGACATTATAAAAACGTTGTCCTGGATAAAAATTACAGCAAAGTTACTTTACGCGAATACTTCTACACATGGCTCCATAAGTACATTCTTCATACAATATATAGTAGAAATGACTTAAGACTATCTAAAGATTACCTTCCTATCTATCAGTCTTGGAGTATCTTCTACGCCATTCTCGTTATCCAAATTAAAGAACGATCTAGAATAAAATCACTGTTATGTTATAGTTTTCTTTAACCAGTGAAACAAATGAAGACAACAGCGACTACTTGCACGAATCAAGTCCAAACAGGGTAAAAGTAAGCATCAGGAAAGACTCACTTCTCCTCCTTGGTCTTGGTTTCATTTTTCTTTGGCTTAACTCGAGCAACAGTCTCTAGAACAGCCTAATGAGCATAACAAATGGCTTAATCAAAAGAAAAGACAGAACTGAGTAGTCTGCTGATAGCAATAGGCCACAATGAAACAGGGGAAAACAAAGATTCAAAATTGCAGCTACCAACCTGCTGATCAGCAACACTGTTATTGAAGCTTCCTGGATCAGGAACTGCAAAAACAAAAGCATTTCAGAAAAACTGAAATGAGAAATCTATAAACCTAGAAAGATAGAACCTTTCCAATAGACGTGAGAGCACATAGAGAGAGAGAGAGAGAGAGAGAGAGAGAGAGAGAGAGACACTAGACCAATTATAGCTAAATCAATGATAAATCCCTAGTAGAGGAAGGATCAAAAAAACAAGCTGATCTCTGAGAACAAAAACCCTAGCTCTACACCAAACGTGAGAAATTGGAAAAATGCAGAACAACGAAAGATCTAGTAGAGAGAGAAAGAAACCTTCGTTCTGGTCATTCTCAGGAAACTCTTTCTCAAGTGCTCGATCGATCATATCAGCGAAACTATCTTCCTTAGGTTTGGCACTCGTCGCATTGGACTCAACGAAGGTACCATTGATCTCATCACGCTTAACAACTGAGCCAGTCTCGGTATCGTCGGAGTCGGCGGAAAAAGCAAGAGAGAAGAAACTACAGATCAGAAGAAGCGTAAGAAGCCTCATCGTTTTTCTCATAGAGAATTTGTCAGTGTTGTTGTTGTTGTTACACCGCCGCATCTCAGTGATTGTGGCGCGGCGGAGCGTTAGAGATAGAGAGAGAAAGAGATATAGAGAGAGAGATATATTCGTGTGCTTCTTCTAAAAACTTCTCTCTCTCTCTTTCCGGTGGTTGGAGAACGAGAAAGCAAAAAGATTGAGAGAGAGAGAGAGAGAGAGAGTGAAATTAAATTTAATTAATATTTTTTTGTTTAATTGTGATTTGTGAGTTAATTAAAAAAAATTATTTTAATCTGTAATTAGGCTCTGTTTGCTTAAGGGGCAAATGTTACATCTCCATAGATTACCGGATCTTTATTACACGCGCCTCCGTTAACGCGTGGTTCTGCGATTGATAACAAAGGTGATTTTTGCTGAATTTGCACATTAAATACTTATATATTATTTTTTTAATCAGGGTTGATTTGTTGTAACTTGTAATGCTTTGATCTCTTTTGGCTTCTTTATACCATCTCCAGGTTTCCTTATTTTTACCTCTAAAATAGAGCAATTCTATAATGGAGGTGACTTTTGTTATAATGGATACCTCTATTTTTTCCTCTAAAAATAATATTTCGTAGAAAATCTTTTTTTTATTTTACTATTAATATATTTTACTTATAAAAGTTGCAAACTAACCCATTTATTTTAGTATTTGTAAAACTTTCATAAAATTATGATATTATTTAAATTTTTAATATTCATAAATATTATTTAAATATCATATTTTATTAAAAGAAATACATTGCATCATATAAAAATAATATTATTGGTGGATCTGGAAGTAATTTACCAGAATATTAAATAATTAGTCTTTGTTGTATTAAAAATAATGTTATGGCATGAATAAAAAAACTAAAATATTTAAGTTATTTATATTTTATAAGATTTTATATAAATTTTCTTTTGCAAATAATAGTCTCAAATTTTAAAAATGTTTTTCTATACAAAAACCTTTCAATTTTTCTATACGAAAACCTTTAAAAATTTTAAACCAAAATATTAAAATTAGTCAAATTTAACTTTATAATCAATTATCCTATTAATATACTTCATTAAATTATTATTAAACTATTTAAATATATATTTTATTTATTTTGATCATAAATATAAAAGTGTTAAAAGTTCAAGGACCATTTTATAAATAAAAAAGTTCAACTCTATTATAGAGGAAAAAATAGAGTTCCTCTATATATAGAGGAAAAAATAGAGATCTCTATTATAGAGGTAGAAATAGAGATGGGTTGGAGTAGATTTTACCCTAAAATAGAGTTAAAAAGCAAATATAGAGGTGGGTTGGAGATGCCCTTAGTTTGGAGTACTTTTCACCAAATTCCCTTTTTTTTTATGCTTCTTAAATCAGCCAATTTTTTGGTTTTACCCAACTTCATTTGTCTGTATCGATCGATCAATATGTTAAAAAAAAATAGATAAAAAACCTCTATTTTGGTACGATTTTGAGATTTTAATTAATATAAATTCATTTAAATGCTCATTTTTGATAAAGATGTTCATTTTCGGACTTGGAAAATTCTGCAACAATTTTTGGAAAATAAAAGTTATCTATGAATGTGTGGAGAAAGAATATATATATACTGCTTCTTTTTATAGTGACTAATGAATGTTGCTATCATTATTTTTTTTTTTGGTTATGTAATTTTACTGTGTGACAAAGAATGTTGTTTTGTAATATTAATGCAACTAGATTAAATTTTATCTTCATTAATTCAGTTTATTGAGTAATAATACTTACATTGGTTAATTCTTACTTGGAAAAAATACATTGTAGTAAAATCAATAAATTTTAAAATAATTTAAAATATTATTAAACAATAATTATAATATAACAAAAAGTGTTAGAATTTGTGCTAATATCGTCAATGTATAATCATCGCGTGAATAGAATGTAGCGAAAAAAGGAAAAAGAAAAAAAATAGATCGAAACTATATATAATCAAAGTTTGGATTTAGAACTTTCATATCATTTTTGTGAGAATTTTACTACCATTTGATTGGCGGTAACTATGGAGATCGGTGCACCGACTCATGAGAGATTCAAGATTGCATCGAGGCATCAACTCGGAATTATCAATCTGAAGTTCTGAACCGTCGATTGTAAGGCATGAGTCAAAGATATTTGACAGTTTTTGCTATATTATATGATTTTTTTTATATAACATAATCCGCATCCTACGTTATGATCACCCACTTTAATTCTATTTAGGTTATAAGATTTCATTCTTTAAAGTTGCGTTTAAATTGACGTAAGAAAAGAGTGAAGTTTAGAAGTTGACCAAAAAAAAAGGTGAAGTACTTAAAGTTGTATGAAGGATATAGTCTTGATCGGGCAAAGACCATACTGATATAGAAAAGATCTTCAAATGGAAGAGAGACTCTTGGTGAAGTAGAAGCTTCAATATAATGAAGTTATTAAAACAATAGAGAAACTCTAAAAATGACCCTTAACTAATTCAAAAACATGAAAAATTTATACAAACGACCTTAGATATCTTGACAAGATCATATATATATATATATATATATATACCCTTTTTGAATAATTCCAAAATGCTAAAAGTTGAATCATTCGTTGTAAAATCACAAATACACGTACGCATGTTAAAGATAGCTAGATAAAGTCCGTGTGTTCACAAACGATTAACCATCATTTACAATTATGTAACATATCAAAAATGTAATGACGTAACATATTAATAACACCAAAACAAAAAGATTCAATAACAGTTTGCCATATTCTCCCTCAGACTAGACGAACAAGTTAGGTCATAGATAACTGAAAACGTCTTTGTAAATAATTAGGTCTTGGCCCATTTAAGCTCTCTGAAGGACCGTCATGGTTGAATATGCTTACAAGTTACACCATGCACGAGTAAAAAGGATATTTGTGTCGGTGCTGATTTTTAGACTAGACTAACACAGATGATAATCCGGAATATTCGACGCTAAAAAAAGAAAAGAAAAGATAACATTCTTTAAACACTACTATCACAAATTCTTTATAAGAACAAAGAAGTAATAATATATGAAACTTATAAAAATATATATTCAAAACCGAGAGCGCCCATAGGAGGGGCCAGTTCTTTCGGTTAATTCCGCTTAGACCCACATTGATTTCTTTTCTATTGTCGGATGGAATATGGATGCCATCCATCAACCTGACTTATTGTAGCCAGTAGTAGTACTAAAATTCTGAATTATTTGGTTTTCTAGTACTCTTGAAGTGAACAGATTGAATATATACTTTACTTTTCCACAAATCTATTTTCACGTAAATCAAATCCTATAAAGCTTAAGGCAAGTAGGTTTCTTCATACCAAAAAGGGTCATATTATCAATTTTATTAGTTGTCTATAGCTCCTCTCTAAACACATCAACTTAACACATTTTTCTGTAACACTAATCACGCTTAGAAAAAAATTCAGTGGAAACAAAAACATAATAGAGACATCATAGGCTAGGTCCAGTGAATATGATATGAGTAGGGATAAGAAAAAAAACACTTTCCTTGTGAAGGAGAAAGAAAATTCACATTGATTATGTTGCAAGAAAACATAATGAACTGACCAAAAACACTTAAGAAATTATGAAAAATTTGAAAAAATAACTTTTGGTCACATGGTTGTATGGACTGAACTTGGACTTCTCTGCAATCCCTATTGTTCATTTTACATTTCCAAAGCAGATTCTTATACATTTTTCTAATTATTTAAATTGGTACTCAATCGAGTGAAAAGAATAGTATTGAAAGAAACTATTGTTTTTGCCTCCAAGTAGGCACATATGCCTCCTAGCACACAATACAGAACAGAGTTTCAACTCTTCACTCCATTGCCTATATATACTCTTTTCAGATTGCATTCAACCAATCCGTGTCTCAGAACAAAAATCAAAAGAGATGGTTTTTATCAAAGAGAGAGAGATGGAGATTCCAGTTATTGATTTTGGAGAATTGGATGGAGAGAACAGAACCAAGACCATGTCACTTCTTGATCATGCATGTGATAAGTGGGGCTTCTTCACGGTATGTTATATATCTTTATGCAAAAGCCAGTGTTTTCTTAGATGTGTCTACTGTATATCTTTAAAGAATTGGTGAATTTGCAGGTTGATAATCATGGGATTGATAAAGAGTTGATGGAGAAAGTGAAGCAGATGATTAACTCTCACTATGAGGAGCATCTGAAAGAGGAGTTTTACCAGTCAGAGATGGTCAAAGCTTTGAGTGAAGGCAAAACCTCAGATGCAGATTGGGAAAGCAGTTTCTTCATCTCGCACAAGCCAACTTCAAACATCTGCAAGATCCCAAACATTTCAGAGGAACTCAGGTAAAGTAACTAAGAAGTTAAATAGTTCCAAAGGCTTTACAACTTTACCTGTTTGCTCATTATACTAATCAATGTGAGAGGGGTGAAACTGAAAACTGCAGCAAGACGATGGATGAATATGTTTCGCAACTGCACAAGTTTGCAGAGAGTCTCTCCAAGCTCATGTGTGAGAATCTTGGTCTTGACGAGGAAGACATGATGAAGGCGTTTTCTGGTTCAAAAGGTCCAGCTTTTGGGACAAAAGTGGCTAAATACCCAGAATGCCCTCGTCCTGAGCTCATGAGAGGGCTGAGAGAACATACTGATGCTGGGGGAATCATATTACTCCTGCAGGATGATCAAGTGCCTGGTCTTGAGTTCTTTAAAGATGGCAAGTGGGTTCCTATACCGCCATCCAAGAACAACACCATTTTTGTCAATACCGGTGATCAAGTCGAGATACTGAGTAATGGGAGGTACAAGAGTGTTGTACACCGTGTAATGACAGTGAAGCAAGGAAGTAGACTGTCGATTGCTACGTTTTACAATCCGGCTGGTGATGCCATAATATCTCCAGCTCCGAAGCTCCTGTATCCAAGTGGCTTCCGGTTTCAAGACTACCTGAAGCTTTATTCAACTACCAAGTTTGGAGACAAAAGCCCTAGACTTGAGACCATGAAGAACATAGAAAATGGGCATACAGCCTAGGAAGCATCTGTTCCCATAAAATTCTCCCATTTTTTGCTTAAAACTTGTCTTCTTCTTGTGTTTCCCTTTATAAAGAAAATAACAGCCATGTCTGATTCAGCTATACTAGTTTATTCCTGGGATGATCAGTTCACAAATATGTCACCACTCTCCCTGTTCCATTCAAAAGTAATATATTTTACTCTTATGCTCTTTTGACTACACAAGCCTTGATGACAACTTTGAAATCCTTAACCGAGCCCATCAGAAACTTGTTTGACCTCTATCCCTACATAACATAGCTCTTATATGTTTAATTGAAATTGTAAAGAGACATTGTGCTGCACAATTTGTGCATTAAGACCAATTTGAAACAAAATAACTCTACATATCACCTTGCAAATGAAGTTTTTGAACCCATCCTTCCTGAATGTCAGTGGGAACAACAACACCAGAACTCCTCAAGAACCAAAGTTAAGAGTCTAGCTGGGGCAACCAAGCTCTTCTTCCATCACGTTCACTTGACAAGTTCCAAACCAAAACTGAAGCAGACTCATCAAATTCCTCAAGAGTCCCTCACCGTACCCAAGCAAAGTTTCTTAATAGTGGAATTAATGTTCGTCTCTCTGATAGAACATCTTCTTTTCCACGAGCTCCCAACCTCTCGAGACTTTGTTGTAATCTCCTCATCAGAACCGGAATCCGAACAAGAAGCGGATTCGATAAACGAAACATGGTTAAAGGAAGACATAACGAAACAAGAAGGCCTAACATTATGAACAACAATGCCTTGAGAGTGAGCTGCATTGACAATCTCAACGATTTGTCTGAAAACGTGAAAACACTCAAACGCATCAACGGATCGGTCAGGATTGTCTAACCACTGACGCAAGCTAACATCTTCACATTCCAAAGCTCTCACAATAGAGCCATCATCAACAAGTTATCGTCTTTGTGTGAACCAAGTAAGCTTCTGACATAATCAATGTGAGACCGGTTTTCTCCAATGAGAACTTTACATAGATATAGCCCAGTTTCGCAATTTCAATATTAAGGCTTTTTAGGTTTCAAGACGTTTTCTGTTGGACCGTGACAATAGCCTTAGCCCTTGTACTCAATCCAAGCTTTGTATTTATCTCCACACACCACTACTCAACTTCATTTCCTTAAATAATCACCGGCTTACTTCCCTGGTTAGTCTTTAATCCAATATACATAACCTGCTTTCTCAAAAACCAAAAAATCACACATCAACAAACTTGTCTTCGAAGTTGTGTAAGAACTCAACAGCGAGGAGAATGAGATGGTTGTTGGGATATTACCTATCAAGAGCAACGATAAAATAAGAACGTTTAGGTAGCTCTACTTAAAATGCAACCTTTTCGTATTGTTTGAGATAAATCAGGATATACCAACAAATAACGAAATGAGTACTTTTCAAAGTTTCTTTGCATTATGCAAAAATATTTTTATGACAACTGAAAGAAAAAACAATCCGTTGTTATGAGAAGGAAAGAAGACAAAATCGAGACCGTGGCCAGGGTGTTTAGGATTTGCATTTTGTTTTTCTAATGAGCAAAATGTGGCGGCCAATGTATCTTCTAAAAACATGAGGTACAAAATTAAGATATTTTATGTTAGACTAGATCAAACAGGTTCGACTGGACATATTCTTTTTATATTTTCTATTAAGTCAAATGAAAATTAATAAATTTTAATTTAAATCAATAAATTTTTGTTTATTTATAATATTAAACCACATTTGAATAAATACAGGAGAGAAAAAAAAAATAATAATTTTCAAACTGGTGACAAAGATAACAAAACTACAAAAGCAAGATGTAAATCAAACCAATCAAGACCAAAATAAAATAAAATCAAAAACCAAACAAAATTAATTGATTTTGGTGGTATTCTCAAAACTCCAGCTCCAAATGTCGTGACGCTCGATGCCACGATCCATCGAACCGGCGAAACCGGTATATATTGTCTCAAGAACCACCTCCAAGAGATCAACTTGTGTTTCGATCAATGGCCTCTTTGGTTTTTTTAAATGCGCAAGTGTGAGCGTTACAGTAACCTTATTGTCCTTGTATTCGATCCAAGCCTTGTAGTTATCCCCACTACTAAACTTCACTTCCTTAAACGATCATTGATTCTTCCCTCCGGTTTTTGTCTGAATCCAATACCCAGCTTTCTCAGAGACCTTTTAGTTAACAGAGTTAATATTAATACCAACATGATTATCATTAATATCGCCAAAACGTTTGTCTTGGAAGACATCAAACTCGACGGCAAAGAGATGGTTATTAGGATTGCTATTGGTCGTGCGGTTAACTAGACCGAGGAAGCCAGAGGTTGAGTCTTTGTCGTAGTTTACGGTTGGGACCACGATGAAGGCGAGACCATGACCAGGGTTGTTAGGGTTTGACCGGCGAGGAGTGATGGAGAAAGTGAAAGATGTTTTGAAAGAGTAAACAGAAGAAGAAGAAGAAGAAAACGTGTTGTTGGATGCTTTGAATGGGATTAGATCCGTGTAAAGGCCTTGAATGTGTGAGAATGGAATATTGTCAAGGGTCATGGAAATGAAAAGAGCTCCGGACCGGCTCATGCCATCGGCTGCTGGTCCAAGCTCGGCATATCCGATGAAGACTAGATTTGTTCCGTCGAAGTTGTTGAAGTTGAATTTGGAGGCGGAAATGGTTTCAGAGCTTGATAAAGCTATGAACAGAGCAATGAAACATAATTTTTGGATTTACATTACTTGTGTTGTGTTTGATTTTGGTATATTATGGTAAGGGAAGGTTGTGTGTATATATATATGGTGGCAAGAGCCATCCACATTGACTTTTCAAACATATAAAGTGGTCAATTTAGATAATGCAACCTCGGACACATAAAAGACTCATTATTTTATTTTTCAGTTTAGCACTATATATTTATTTAGTAGTTTCAATCATGTCAAAAGACAAGTTTTATAACAAAACAAAAGTAGAATTCAGATGACATATGGAATATGAATGACTGAAAAAAGGTTTTGGCAAATAAAATTGGTGGACTGAGAGATGAGTGGTGCTCTACCGCTAGGATGGTGCGGGATGGTGGAGTGACGGACTCAATGGGTATGGATTGAACATATACTGAAACTGAATGATGGATCACATCTTCTTGGTTGTATGAAGAACGCAGTGAATTATTACCATTATGTATCCTCCAAACAAACAATTGTATAAAGTGGACAGTGTTAATCTCCCCAAGCAATTTATCCTTCTTCTGCTGAACATTACCAAAAACTTCTTTGTTCCAGTTCATCAGCGTCTCCTGCAACCGCTTGAGAGCTACTAGAATATCAATATCGCTATTCCAAGAGTTAGCTAGCAGCTCTCTGAAACTCGAGTGCAATCGAGTGCAACAACCACGCTGCTTCAAATCTGAAGGGAAGTTTTGTTGGATCCAACCTCACCTCCGATGAAAACTTCACAAGCAAAGGCGCATGATCGGAGGCTAAAAAACGTAGGTGTTGCACCATTGCCTCCTGCCATTTCAACCGAGCATGTGCACAACACATAACACGATCGAGTCTCTTAGCCACAGCAAACCGCTCCTCTTGTCCTCTTCTCCAAGTGAACTTGTTCCCTTGAACCCCATGTCGATCAGAGAGAGATCATTACTCCACTCTCCAAAAGCTAAAGAATCCGATGACAGGCAGCCATTGCCACCCGACCGCTCGTCCAACCGGAGAATTGTGTGAAAATCTCCTCCTATCACCACAGAACCCTCTGCCCCTTTCACCGCATCTCCCAGTCTACCCCACAACCCACTACTCCTGCTCGCCGTAGGTGTAGCATAGACCACAATCCAATTAACTGAATCCAATCCATTAACAACATTTGCATGAATGAACTGGTATGTAGATTCGACAATACTCACATCCCCAATCCCAATCCGCCACAGGAGCCAAAGCCCCTCACTCAGTCCCACCGCATCCACCCGGAAAGAGTTCTCGAACCCTAAGCCGTGACAAATGCGTCCTACTTGATCACCACCGGCGTGAGTTTCAAAGACCGCCAACATATCCACATGAAACTTCTTCAATAAATATCGAACTGATCGTCTAAACTAGGGTTTATTTGCCCTCTGACAATTCCACAAGATGCAATTCATCCTTACTCTGCAATAAAAGAACAGAACTACCGGGAAACCCGTTAATCCAACCAAGCAATCCCTCCGCTCTCTGTCGACGCATTCTGGGCAACAATCCCCATATCCATGGGCAGGGAGTTCGAGACCAACTCATCTGCCCCCAAAACCTGTCACCCCGGCTCCTCACCATCATGATACTATTCAACCGCCCACGAATACAAACCTCCTGATCTCCCAACATTCCCCAACTCCACTCTCATCTGTTTTCCCGAGGCAGATAGTTCACTCTGACCCCTTAGTGGACCATAGACAAGCCCCCTTGTAGATCTTGCAGATTTTGAATAAGTGGGCTTTCGCCCATTAGCCTCAGATTGCTTCTTCACAGGCCTTTTGTCTCTTGCCACTTCCCGCGCCTGAATTTCATGCTCCGTAACCCCAAAAATCATCCCCTTTCCTTGAGCACCACTCTTTCCATTCATCAATTGATTTGGAGTATGCATATTTTCATTATTCACTCTTGGAGGATCAACTACTTGCCTTATCTCCTCTCCATCAATATTTTCCCACAAATTACCAAAAGTATTTGATACCGTAATCAATGTGGAGTCCTTCACCGCCAAAGGAACCGGCGGTCAATACCACCGCTACTTGACACCGCACTCATCGAGGATTTCTGTAACACCACTATCCCGGTATTCAGATTGAGCTGATTACCGAGGATTAATGATGGGATAGGCCGTGGTTCAAGAACTGGTCGAGTGTGTTGGGGAGTCCGTGTTAACTGTTTTGGTGGGAACGGTTAGCGACATATATTAATAATGTGCGTGCTAGCATGCACGATAATTGGCGGTAACGGTTATTGGCGTAAGAAAACACGCGGATCTGCCTTAAGTGGTAGTTACTGGGAGGAATGTGTATTTAAGAAATTCTGCGTGTCCTTCTTGGACACGGACGGGAGACGACAATTCTATTCGTGAGTTTAGACGCAAGAGAAAGAGAAACACTGAGAGAAATAAGAGATTTAGAGAGGATGGTCGAGTTCTGGGGAGCGGTTATCGATAGTCTGTTCCATGATCGGATTATGTATGTCTTGCGATTCGGTATGTCCACCGGATATCGAGATGCACGATCGATGTGTGGGATTGGCATGCGGGAATGGAGATCTAGCCCGAGTAAGTGATGGTATTCTGGTTGATCGAATCAAATTCGATGTTATCAGGAGTACATGGTGTACGAGCATCTTATGGTTCGAGTGTATCCGGCAGTTACCAGAGGACCGAACGATAACTAACAGATCTGTATACGTGGACGAGTGATCTGTCACGAATTACGATGTTTGGTGGTACGCGGTACGCATCACCGAGAGTGGTGGTACGCAGTACCGGACTCTGTTAGTGTGGTACACGATACACAACACCGAGAGTGGTGGTACGCAATACCAAACTCTGATGGTGGTGGTACACGGTACGTATCACCGAGAGTAGTGGTACGCGGTACCGGATTTTGTTAGTGGGGGTAAGCAGTACGTATCACCGAGCATGGTGGTACACGATACCAGATTCAGTTAGAGTGGTACGCGGAACGCGTTACCAAGAGTCAACGATGTCTTGTTGGTTCCATTTCATGATCTCGAAGTTTGTTCGGTGTGATGTGGATTCTGGACATCTCTCTCATCGGGCTAGTTATGTTGGGATGGTTGGCTACGTGACTAGGCTCTGAGGAGAGATGTTGGATGAAACATCTGTAGCCGATGCGCCGAAATTTCTGGTTCGGAAGTCAGTGTAGAGACGTGCGAGGAGCCATGCGTATTAGAGTGCGCACCGGGAGCGTCCGAGGTACGAGTCTGCTTCCTTGAAAGGCTAAGTTTATCAGAATTTTATTGTCCAGCGAGGCTCAGTGTATTATGTGCGTCATGCGGCCGAGGATTTTGGAAACCGGGTCGGGACATTTCAATTTGGTATCAGAGCGCGGTCGGCTCTAGGACAAAGTCTAGAATGAAAATTTAGCTTGTCTAGATCGATAGGAGACGGGAACTGCAAAGGAAAGTCATTGGTGATCTGCAAAGGTACATGATCCGAGAGGTGATTGAGTATAAGCCGATCGAGTAAGGTTTTCTGATGCGCAAGAGTATCTGTTCGGTGGTCTATGTCTGGAAAAGAGTTAAGTGTTGGAATGTAATTCCATCAAACGCCGAATTCGAGGATGAATTCAATCTAAGTGGGGGAGAATTATAACACCCCTATCCTGGTATTCTGGTTGGGCTGATTACCAAAGATTAATGATGAGAAAGGCCGTGGTTCAAGAACTAGTCGAGTGTGTTAGGGAGTCCGCGTTAACTGTTTTGACAGGAACGGTTAGCGACATATATTAATAATGCACGTGCTAGCATACGCGATAATTGGCGAAAACGGTTATTGGCGTAATAAAACATGCGGATCTGACTTAAGTGACGGTTACTGGGATAAATGCATATTTAAGAAATTATGTGGGTCCTTCTTGGATACGGACGGGAGACGATAGTTCTGTTCGCGAGTTTAGACGCGAAAGAAAGAGAAACACCGAGAGAAATCCGATATTTAGAGAGGATGGTCGAGTCTCAGGAGTGGTTATCGATAGTCTGTTCGATGATCGGATTCTGTATGTCTTGCGATTTGGTATGTCCACCGGTTATCGAGATGCACAATCGATGTGTGGGATCAGCGTGTGGGAATGGAGATCCAGCCCGAGTCAGTGATGGTACGCTGGTTGAGCGAGTCAGAGTCAATGTGTTCGGGAGTACGTTGTGTATGAGCATCTGATGGTTCGAGTGTATCCGGCAGTTACCTGAGGATCAAACAATAGTTGACAGATCTGTATGCGTGGACGAGTGATCTATCACGGATTATGATGTTCGGTGGTATGCGGCACCGAGAGTGGTGGTAAGCGGTACCAGACTCTATTAGTGTGTTACACGGTACGCATCACCGAGAGTGGTGGTATGCAGTACCGTACTCTGTTGGTGGTAGTACGCGGTACGCATTACCGAGAGTGGTGATACGCGGTACGAGATTCTGTTAATGGGGGTATGCGGTTCGCATCACCGAGCGTGGTAGTACGCGGTACCGGATTCTGTTAGAGTGGTACGCAAAACGTGTTATCGAGTCAGTGATGTTCTGTTGGTTCCGCTGGATGATCTGGAAATCTGTTCGGTGTGATGTGGGGATGGTTGGCTGAGTGACTAGACTCCGAGTGATGCACCGGGATGCACGCGTTATCGAGAGTCAGTGATGTTCTGTTGGTTCCGTTGGATGATCTGGAAGTCTGTTCGGTGTGATGTGGTAGTAATGCACCGGGATGCACCGGGATACCCATCAAAATGGATCTGAGGTAGTAATGCACCGGGATGTTTGTGATCCGGACCCAAACAGGGGTGGTGACAATCTCATCAGTCAGCGGATTAAACTCCGGTACCCAAGCCTGCACCATGAGATAGCTCCCAAAAACTCTCCATGGTCCCCCAAATAGTGCATCCAAGTATTCCTCCTCCCTCTCAAAACATACCATAAAAATTTGGCGAGGCAAGTCCATCAAGAGGAACATTGCACCATTTGGTTTCCACAACTCCCGTAGCTTTCGACTAGACACCGCTATCGAGACATGACGTCCAAGGACCTTGACAATCATACAATTTTTCCATAATAGCTTCATCACCGCCAAGACTTCCTCTCCAATAGTAACCACTGGTTCACCGTCTATTCCGTTCGGGAACTCCAACACCAATCTTTCCGAGACAAAATCATCCGCCAAAACTTCCTCCTGAATAGGTACCTGCCCCCCACCGTTACAGCAAACAACCCTCAACACCCACGACTAAGACTTATCTGGCAGATCTCCTGGCGGTCTCCCCCCCAAAATCCACCATAGTCGCGTCCTGATCACCTCCCGAAAAAACCCAAGAATCATCCATTTTTCTCTTCCATGGAGTTTTTGTATTACTAAGTGAATTTTGTATTTGGTAATGCTCACAGTTAATTTTTATTTTCAATATCTCTAAAAGCAGGGAGCTTATTAACATTAAAATAATAATAAATTAATTATGAAAAAGAAATGAGAGTGAAGGGAGGTTATGATTTTTCCCTTTAAATATGGTGTATATCTTAACATCATTCAATTTTATTCATCACTAAATAAATAAGAAAATTAAAATCAAATAAATTATATTGCCATTATAGATGCTCTAATTCTCTATAATTACAGTAGGATATTTATATTATAATTGCTGGAAAAAAAATTTATATTATAATTAGGTGCAATGAATCTTAGATTGATTGATATCTAGTATACTAACTATTTAATAAATTAACATAAAAGACATAGACAGTCCATGATAGACCATTTTTTATTTTTATTTTAATAAAACTATGTTATATTATGATTTTTTTTCCCTTTAAATATGGTATATAACTCATCATGTTTTGGTCCGATCTTTTAATAGAAGATGAAACTTTTCAAAACTAACCAGGTATTTGCCACCACTCCTAATACGAATACACCTCTCTATTTATATTTGATAATTTGATTTGGTTTAGTTAGTTGAATAGCATTCAAGTTATGGGTTCGATCGTGAAAAAGTATTATTCTTTAAAAAACACGATTAAAGTCATGTCTTATCCTCCATACGCATAACCAGATCATACACATTCATGGACCCTTAAACTAGTATAATCTAGGATAAACACAGAAGAATAAATATTCCTAAGAAAGACTTTACCACCCTTAACTATGCAAAAACCATGAAGCAGCATTCAAGATGGTGTCATCCAAAGAAAAGAATGATCGAAAGAAAATTAGACAACCAACCGAAATGTAGCAAACTCTTAATGTTCTAGAATAGTAAGAAACAGAGAAGTCATTAATAAAGCATTACACATTTAGTAGACACAAAGAGCAGAGACTCATTAGCCACATGCCTATAGTGGGGATGATAAAACTGTATGTCAATTACAGAACTGTATTTTACACAAAAACATAACTAACAGAGAAAAGTAAGATTCGTTGCACTTTCTAAATGGATACACTAGTGATTCAATGGAGCTCAAAGCTCCATCAAGTGGTAAAGATTAAGTGACTAAAGAATAGACACTAGTGTCATAACACATATATTTACCATCAATGTATCGTAAACAAATCAAATCAAGGCAATGGGTATACTTGTAGAATGTAGGACAATAATAATCAGTGTATGATGCACAATTCGAGAATGTCATTTTGTATGTTTAAGCCAATCACCAAGAGTTTAGAGCGTGACATATACAAGCAAGAGATCTTATGATACATACATGCACAAAAGCAGAGATAATAAGTATAAAGTTAAGTCAATCTACCACAGTAAATAATCTGAGAATCAAAACGCAAAAGTCACAAATGCATCATCCAAAGACAATCTGACAACTAACCAAAATGCAAGAACTATGATCACCAGACATCTTATAATGTAACACAAAGCAAAAACAATTACAGAGGACACTGGTAATTGACAAAACCAAAATTGAAAATAGAAGTGTCTATTTCAAACAAACAAACAATATTTCCTTTCTTAAGAGATTACAGATGGAATAAAAAAAATGAAATAGATAAGAACATACACATGAATAGTAGCTTCGTTTCTTAGAAACGTACAGAAAATGACTCTTATAGTCTTATACAATGTTCTATACTACTAACTCATTGCATTACTTTGCCGTATGACAAACTAAAAACTCGACTTTGAACATATCTATATCTGTACTAGAAGAAATTTCAAGTCTAACAACTAATATAGCAAACTATGGTTCCTAGAACCGATACAAAATATTAGACATAGAACACAATTAGTATACTAAATTCTGATTTGACATCAGTCATAGAAAAGTGTTATTGAAACAAAAAGCATGGTAGGAAAATCAAGAAAGATCAATTGCACATTCTAGTAATTCAACAGATTCCAAGCTCCAGCAACTCAATAAGACTAAGATTAGACACTAGTAACCATAAGAGAGATATTTTCAATCATTCATATAGCTCCAACAACTCAATAAGACTAAGATTAGACTCTAGTTAAACTCAAGCAACGTGTACAATCTGTTAATCATCAGTTAATGATGCAGAATACCAAAATATTAATCAACAAGGGTTTAGAGGATAGCGCAAAACATATACATTTGAGATTCAAGAAAACTACTACAAGTAACAAGATGCATACATTTCATAGAATGAAAACCTTATGTTACATGGAAGCACCAAAACAGAGATAATAAGTATTTTATACACAATGTAATGTTCCAAAATAAATTCTACCTTTTATCTTAGACAACAGTAAATACTACCATTATACACAAATGATGCATACATTTAAAATGTCATTAATCACCAAGGGTTTTAACTTTTAAGCATAAAACAGGCGACTAAAAAAGAGAACCTATGATACTTACAAGCACCAAAACAGAGATAAGCATATACCTGTTCAAGAAGTCTGCTACACTTGGAATCTCCTCAACGCCTTCAGAAGAATATAACCTGCCCAAAATTAAAATTAGTTAGTCTTCATTTAATGGAAATGCTTGATACTTACCTCATTTTTTGAAGCTATTGATCATCTTTTGTATCCAATAAATCAACAAGTCTTAACCACTCCATTGTTGTCATTGTCAGATATATCTTTGTCTTATTTCTTTAAGCCGTTGGTAACCACTCAATAGTCTTATAACTTCTTTAAGCCGTTGGTCTAATAGTTTTTAGGTTCAACCTTTTTTTTAACCTCTTTCTCTTAATGTGCTGGTCGTTTTTACCATCCAACAAGTCTTTCCTCAAGTGTTGGTCGTTTTTACCATCCAACAAGTCTTACTCAAGTGTTGGTCGTTTTTACCATCCAACAAGTCTTTGTCACATATCCTTGTCAAATCTTTATTAAGCCGTTGGTCCACTCCATTGTCTTATAACTTCTTTAAGCCGTTGGTCTATTAGTACTAGGTTCAGCCTTTATCTTTATCTTTACCTCTTCCTCTTAATGTGTTGGTCGTTTATACCATCGAACAAGTCTTTGTCAAATATCTTTGTCTTTATCGTTTTTAAGCCGTTGGTAACCGCTCTATAGTCTTATAACTTCTTTAAGCCGTTGGTCTATTAGTTTTCAGGTTCAGCCTTTATCTTAACCTCTTTCTCTTAAAGTGCTGGTCGTTTTTACCATCCAACAAGTCTACCTCAAGTGTTGGTCGTTTGTACCATCCAACAAGTCTACCTCAAGTGTTGGTCGTTTTTACCATCCAACAAGTCTTTGTCTCTTTGTCTTATTTCTTTAAGCCGTTGGTCTATTATTTTTAGGTTCAGCCTTTATTCAACCTCTTTCTCTTAATGTGTTGGTCGTTTTTACCATCCAACAAGTCTTTCCTCAAGTGTTGGTCGTTGTTACCATCCAACAAGTCTTAATCACTCCATTGTCTTTGTCAAAGATCTTTGTCTTATTTCTTTAAGCCCGTGGTATCTGCTATTCTTTAAGCCGTTGGTCTATTAGTTTCCTTTGATGTCTTATTTCTTTGTCTACTGTTGTCTTTATGCCTCATATTTTTAAGCCGCTGGTCTGATTCCATCAAACAAAAGGTTGGTCGTTTTAATCCTCCAACCCAAAGTCTGTGACTTCTTTCTATGTCTTAAGTCAGGGGTAGTCAAATTGTGAACTCTTTCTTTTCTTTTTCCCCCTTTATACAGTCTCAGTCTTATAGACTTCATTAAGCCGCTGGTCTGATTCCATCAAACAAAAGGTTGGTCGTTTATACCATCCAACCTAAAGTCTGTGACTACTTTCTATGTCTTAAGTCAGGGGTAGTCAAATTATGAACTCTTTCTTTTATTTTTTCCCCTTTATACACAGTCTCTGTCTTATAGACTTCTTAAGCCGTTGGTCATTCCCCCATCAAACAAAGGGTTGGTCGTTTTTACCATCCAACCCAAAGTCTGTGACTTCTTTCAATGTCTTAAGTCGGGGAGAGTCAAATTGTGAACTCTTTTTATTCCTTTTTCCCGTCTCGGTCATTCCCTCCCAACATGCATGCACTACCCATCCAATATATCCGATTCCGTTCGGGACAATGTCCCCAAAAAGAATCAGACAGAGCACCATTAGATTAGTGTCTGCCCATGAATCTCTTTGGGTTTTAAAAAAACAAAACAAAAACCTTCCAAAAACAAAAAACCAACAAGTTCTGTAGAACAATTTTAAAAAGGCTTTGAAAAACAGATGACTTGGATATATAAATACCAAGACTGATGATGTCATCAATTGCAAAACAAAACCATAGACGAGAACTGATCCAGTAAAGGTTTGTTGTTCTCTTGTTAAATTTCGATCCTCAAAAACTGAAAAACAAAACCAAACCAAACCAAAATTAAAATCAGGAAGACAAGCGATATACATACCTCGACCACATGTTTCAAGCGGAGACAAGCTTCTTCAAATCTTTAAACAAAATCACGATTATTAGGAAACTTGAAATCCGAAAAAAAAAACAGAATCACGAAAGATATGGAAGGAATCTAACCAGGCATTGTTGAGTAATCAGCTATGGACGAAAACTTTTGAGAATCTTGGTAGTTCCTCCTACCCTTTGCGGAAGCAGATCTACGTGATAAAGGACCGGAATGTGAAGCTCTCTTGTGAGGAATAATGATACCCTGAGACTATCTGTTTGGTTCAAATGCTTGTGATGATGGCCTCGGTGGATCAATTGGGAAACCAGATGCAACTTCTTCAGGATGAGGATTAAACTTCTCGCTTCGGCTTCTATTAGTAGACTGGCTCTGCCTTT
>NW_010921701.1:72250-76143 GCF_000633955.1 Camelina sativa | reverse complement strand
AAGCAGATCTACGTGATAAAGGACCGGAATGTGAAGCTCTCTTGTGAGGAATAATGATACCCGGAGACTATCTGTTTGGTTCAAATGCTTGTGATGATGGCCTCGGTGGATCAATTGGGAAACCAGATGCAACTTCTTCAGGATGAGGATTAAACTTCTCGCTTCGGCTTCTATTAGTAGACTGGCTCTGCCTTTTCTGCATAGGATGTTAATGCGAGATAGGGTCAAAAACAATGAATAAAAAGCAAGAAGCTTTAACATCGAAAGATATAATAAGCTTTTACTAAAAATATTAACCTGCATTGATGTAACCAGCTCTGCATTTGCGTCAGGGGCTGGAATAGCTCGAGATTCCTTAGTTCCTCTTCTTTCTTGGTGTCTTTGGTCCCTGTTTCCTCCAACTTGTCTACAGACAAAGAGCAAGACTGAAGTTAATATATGTTTTCTTTTTGCCTTAACTATTCAAGCAATTGTAAGAGCACTGCAGAGTAAAACCAGAAAAGTCGGGATGTAATACCTTCTACTCTTCTCATCCCGCATTCTTGCATCGAGCTCTTTGCTGGGAGGATATTTAGGCAAGCTTGAAGGATCACATGGAAGAGGTTTAGTGGAAAAGAACTGGAAATAAAAGAATGATAATTGAGGTTACAAAAGCATTGACCATGAGTTAAATATAGCAAATCCCAAGAACACGTAGCATTTTACAGACTGAGAATTGTCAGTACCTCACTCTTGAGAGCTGCGGCGGCTGTTCCACGATCATCAGGATTGACTGAAAGCACAGTTTCAAGAAGAGCTAAAGCTGGCTGAGGAAACTCCTTGAACGTTTCACCCACTAAGCGTTTATATGGCTGTGTAGGCTTGAAAATTGTTGCATGAGGCAACCTCGATTTCACCTAAATCGTCCTCGGAAGGCGAGCCACACAGCTTGAAAATCTTGTGCAACTGTTCCACCTGTAACACCCATAGGCGCTATCAGCGTCACCTTAAGAAATCAAACTAGTCTCACAGCAAGCAAAGCAAACACTAATAAGAGATTAAAACTAAAAAATGCAATCTACACCTCAGTTCTACCAGTCATAATAGGCTTGTCTGCATATATTTCAGCAAGAATGCAACCTGCACTCCACAAATCAACTGCTGCTCCATATCGAGTTGCTCCAAGCAAAAGCTCGGGTGGACGGTACCAAAGAGTTACCACACGAGTGGTCAAAGGCTGAGTTTGACGAGGATCAAAGAAACTAGCTAATCCAAAGTCAGCAATCTTTAGAACACCACTACTATCTATCAGAAGGTTTGAGCCTTTTATGTCTGGATGAAGTACACCACGACTGTGACAATGGTCTAGATCGTGTAATAGTTGCTGCAGGTAGCATTTGACCTGTACAAGAACCAATGAAAAAGAAAGCCAACCTCAGAGAATTGCAATAAAAGCTGTGAACAAGGCCAAGAAGATGTTGAACAGAAACATAAAAAAAGTACATGTGATTCAGAAAATTTAATAGCAGGATGAGAGGCTAGTCCAGCTAGATCATGTTCAAACAAAATCACGAAACCCAAAATTAAAATCAGGAAGATAAGCGATATACATACCTCGACCACATGTTTCAAGCGGAGACAATCTTCTTCGAATCCCTAAACAAAATCACGACTATTAGGAAACTTGAAATCCAAAAAAAAAAAAACAGAATCGCGAAAGATATTGAAGGAATCTAACCAAAGTTATCATAAAAACCCAGACGAGGATGGTAGCAGACTCAAACCAAATCAAGCATACTCCAATTACAATCAAAACCCTAGAGCAGTACCTCGATGACGGATTTCAAGCGGAGACATGCATCTTCGAAACCTAAACAAGAAAACGTATAATACGCCAAAGATTAGTAAGGAATCTAACATACCCCAATCACCATCAAAACCCCAGAAGATTGTAGCAGATTCACGCCAAATTAAGCATCCTCCAAGTTCCGTTAAAACCCTAGATCAGTCCAACATAAAGGTCGATTACACCAATCTATAAATCCTAAAACCAAACTCGCGATCTATAGAAATCGAAAGAAACTTACTAATTGACAAATTTTTGTAACAGATCTTCGATTAATCGAGTGGATTCTTCATTCTTCCCGAAGAAAAAGAGAGAGAGATTTTGAGAGAGAACAAACTTTTTTTTTTTCTGATGAATTGTGAAATTATTAAGGGTATTATTAGTGAATAGCATAATTTTGGTGAGAAATGTAGGAAATACCACAGCGTCAGAAAACTTAGTTAACTATCACAATCCATTCAACAAAGATTACTCATCTACCCTCTACAAATTGCTAATGCCGACAAGTAGGTGTACTCTACAGGGGACCATAGTCTGATTATTTGCAGCGTCTGAGTCATGCGTGCTACCAACATCACTGTTGTCATTTTGTTCAACCGGAACTTCAGCAGAAAGTAAACCACCGGAAAACATGGAAGTGGTAAATTTATGGCCATTGCTTATTAGTTTCACCATATTGTCCACATGGCTGTTTTCCTCATCCTCCATCCAACTACTACTACTTGACGGCTGTCCTGGTGCAGACGCTGCGAGGATGGGAGTGACGTTACACTGAAAAGAAAAAAAAAAAATACACTGCCGTTGGATTCTCATTTACCACCTAAGTGTAAATATCACAAAAGAGTTGTTTTATATGGTAGAGAAGACTACGTATGTGCTATATATATAACATTAGTGATGATATTTTTTTAATAAAACGAAATTCACTAAAAAAAACAAGATGACAACTATAGAATACATGTTATTACATTAAAACACATGTACTTATTTCGAAACAGTTACATATAGATATGAAAAACACTAGTAAATTTAAACTCACCTTAGCTTTTGCGTCGACTTTCCAAACAATGTCCAACTTCAAATTCCAAAGATGTTCCGGTTCGGGGACTTCCTCTTCAATATCAGAATACTCGTCCACATCTATTTCAGGGAACTGTAATTCCCTTATATTGGGGACACATTGAAGGAGAACCATTTGCAAAGCATGTGGAAATCCTTGCAGAGACACTGACTTTTTATTCAACTTCTCGGGCCCCCTTGCCTTTATGCTGGCCAAGGTCATTTGAAAAGATTTAGTCCCCCATGGGTGCTCCAGGAACTTGGATATATCTGCTACCATATCAACATGAACAGGGGAAATCTTCGCTTTTCCTGAGGTTGGACACAACACGCCGTCAATTATGGCGAGCAGTGCGTATCTTATTCTGGTATCACGGTCGGGTACCAAACGCTTCTTCAGTCTGGAAACTACCCATTCTACAGAAACATCAGGCCGCTCAAAAAGACTGTACCAATATCTACCAGGTCCGACTACCCGTTTCCTCTTTCTAGCTTTCTCGTTTGGAGGTTTCTCACAATTAAGGCCAGTTACCATTTGGAATTCAGACAGAGAGAATCTAATAGGAGAACCGGCAAATACAACCCACAACTCTGCTTTTTTCTTTACAACCAACTGGCGGGTTAACAGAAAGTGCACAAGCTTACCTGAGAAAGCCGAACCGTCGACAATCTCAAGCAGTTTGCCAAATTGAGAAGATCTCAAGAAATTCAAATCCTCAGGTAACAATGATGAGGTTATCCCTTCAAGGTAAGCTAATTCGCTATACGACTGGACACATTCACCATTTGGTTCTGCACCTTCTTTGAACAGCCGAAGCGGCAGGACTGAATTCTCCATGAACTGTATCGGTCAAATAGATGTTTGTCAAATTTACCACTGCAAAACTAACACACAGGTATAAGGGAAATAGAGATAATTATTTTGATTATACCTGTCTTTTTTTGGGTTAACGAATTTGAAAGTAGACGACAAAACAGTGGGACAGAGATCTGCTTGCGTTCCACACAC
>NW_010921701.1:68008-72230 GCF_000633955.1 Camelina sativa | reverse complement strand
AACGCTTCTTCAGTCTGGAAACTACCCATTCTACAGAAACATCAGGCCGCTCAAAAAGACTGTACCAATATCTACCAGGTCCGACTACCCGTTTCCTCTTTCTAGCTTTCTCGTTTGGAGGTTTCTCACAATTAAGGCCAGTTACCATTTGGAATTCAGACAGAGAGAATCGAATAGGAGAACCGGCAAATACAACCCACAACTCTGCTTTTTTCTTTACAACCAACTGGTGGGTTAACAGAAAGTGTACAAGCTTACCTGAGAAAGCCGAACCGTCGACAATCTCAAGCAGTTTGCCAAATTGAGAAGATCTCAAGAAATTCAAATCCTCAGGTAACAATGATGAGGTTATCCCTTCAAGGTAAGCTAATTCGCTATACGACTGGACACGTTCACCATTTGGTTCTGCACCTTCTTTGAACAGCCGAAGCGGCATGACTGAATTCTCCATGAACTGTATCGGTCAAATAGATGTTTGTCAAATTTACCACTGCAAAACTAACACACAGGTATAAGGGAAATAGGGATAATTATTTTGATTATACCTGTCTTTTTTTGGGTTAACGAATTTGAAAGTAGACGACAAAACAGTGGGACAGAGATCCGCTTGCGTTCCACACACTCCCAAAAAATGATGGGGCTGAGTAGGGAAGATCTTACAGGAGAAGCTCCAACCCAACGAAAAATAATTGTACCCTACTACTTGCTGATACTGGATGTCAAACGCTTAGAACTCTCTGCGAATTGTTTGGCGAGACAACTGAAGGGTCAGTGAGAAGATATGTTTGGGCAAACACACCTTCTACCAATGGCAAAATATATTTACTGTTACGAACGGGTAAATATGTGGTCCTAAATCGGTCTATCCTCTATTATCTTATCCCTTCTCTTAACCTATTAAATAATAAAATTATATCCCCCTATAATATATGTTCCTTAGAAAGAGGTCACCTACTGAAGGCCAGCTTGGTAATTAACTACGGGCCAAGCGACATCCACAGTGACACTTGTGGTAGTTTCTTTAATAAGTCTCAAAAATATGCTATCCACTGCATATTCTCATAAAAATATAAGATTTTTTTTTTAAAATAATAAGAAGAGTTTGATCATTAGAGGAAAAAAATGATTATCAAAACCAAAACAATTTATATGAAATCACTAGCCCTATATGTATTGAGTTAAGGCCCATTAGGCCCATCTTCACAACAGACGAGACAAGGAAAAAAAAAAAAAAAAACTTGTCGTCATTCTTCCCAGTTTCTGCTTTTGTCCAAACCAAACCCTAATTTCTTTGCTCGAAGTTTCCATTTCAATACTTCTTATTACCTCGAAATTTTCCCGGGTAATAAACAAAATAAGTCTTCCTTTTTTTGTATTACTCTTACAATTCGGTAAATGTACTAGATTCTGGTGTTCTCACATGCCTTTCTGATCCCGTGTTCGACTTCGATTTGAAGAATTCTTGTGATCCGGTTTCGAAATGGGTTCGGTAAATCATGATGATGTTGTTGTTGTCGATATCAGCTCAGACGAGGAGGAGGAGGAGACCAATACAGGAGTAGCAGACAAAGAGTACTTCAAATGGCTAAACAATGTTATCGACTCCGTCGATGACACATCGGACAGTACCGATGTAGTCGAGGTTCTTTCTGAGGTGAAAGGTTGCGTTGATTCTCAGTATCGGAAGCCAAAGGAGGATGATGATGATGGTGACGATTGTGTGATTTTGGATGGTGATCCCGACAAGACGACGAAGACTGCTTCTGTTGATGAGGATGGTGATGATAAATTAGCCAAGAATGATGATGATGGTGAAGATGATGATGATGATGTGCTTGTAGTTGGTCAAAAGGGTGAGGTATAGTATTCCCACTTGACCCTTCTCATTTCCAAGTTCTCCTTTTTTTTCCCAGTTTGATTCACAATTATGCGTTAGTCTTGTTTAGCTATGAGGCTTGGTAAGTTGGTAATTTCATGACAATGATTGATTGGGTATTTCATAAGTAGAAGTATATGTAGACCTTCTTGTCTAGGAACTGTTTTGGGGAATGGTTGATTCATTGAACTGTTTTGGTGTACTAATCAGTGTATCATTGAATTGTTTTTTTGTTGGTGTGTTCTATCTTCTTTATGCAGGTGTTGTAGTCTTTTAAGTTTCCCTAATATCAATAAGCAAAATATTTGTTTTGTAGATAGCGTGTAGAGATTTCCCTCATCCTCGGCACTCGTGTGCTAAGTACGCGTTCAACTCAACCTCACATGAGAAGTACTGCGACATGGTAAGCATCTAAAGACTCTAATTCTGCACGGAGCTTTAATGGTTCTGTTTCCTGGCTAATCCTTTTTTCATTTGTTTTCACTTTTCAAGTGTCACTGTTATGTGTGTGACATCCGTGCTCCGTGTCCATACTGGTCTATTGGTGCCTCCACCATAAATCATTGTCATGCTAATGATAAAGAGAAGATATGGAAGACTCAGCGCGAATTCTTCAGGACGGGATACATGCCTACCCCACCATCTTCTAAACCTACTCCAAGTATCTTACGGGTATCTCAAAACACTTTGCTTCAGAACCAGGTTGGTATCCGACCTTGTTCATCATCTACCCGTGTTGCTAATCCCTCAAACGTCAAAGCCAGGCTTAGAATCAGGCAACCGACTCCACACAATCAAGGCTTGCAGAGTCGACCAGCGCAGTCATTGAGCAGTGTTTGCAACAACGTGATCCAAAGGGATAGAAGTTCTTATAGGCAACGATCCCGAGTTGCCTATTCTGCGGGAAGTGGTAACAGCATCCGGTATAACGACGATGCTTCACGATCAAGCCACCACAGCTCTTCCGTAGTGGCACCACCGCCAATAAGCCCGGATATGTACACTCAACAACGCAATTATCATCCCAGTGTTAGTGATCACTGCACAGCTCTACCTGGTTCTCAGAGCAATAGGTACACTAGACATTCAGACCAGAACATACATGGTAGTGGAAATCGTCAGTTTGTGGATCTGTTTGTTCCATCTGAGGCTCCTCTTACTACTGCAGATTCACAGACAGCGACGGCACAGCAGCAACCAGGGACTAATGAAAACGTCTTGGAGACCAAACTATCGGAATTTGAGAACTGGCTAATGGACAACCCAAACCAATCCGGGCCGGTTAGTCCTTTGCCTGAACCGGTAAGTCAAGACTATGTTGGTACGTTTTCATTTGATTTCGAAACCTTCTTGAATGATTGAAGCATAACTGTTAGTTTGTATCTTATCATTGTCCTTAGGTTAACTTTCTTCACTGATTAGTAGAGTGAGTAGATACATTACCTATGTGTGAATCATATTATTAATTAGCTGCTACTAGTACGTCAGAAAATTGAAGTTTAAAAAGTACATTTTTGTCAATTGACATAAATATTGTTTTGTTGGCGGAAAAAGATGGTTAGAAATCGTAAGCTTATAATTGTTCTTAGGTCAAAAATGAAAAGTGTAAGAAATCACAATATCATGTATTATAAGTTGTAACACTAACAAAGTTGCTATCAGAGTAACATAGCCACACAATCAGCAAAGGCTCTCAACAACAATCCAAAAGGGATAGATATATAAAGTGTGAAACTAAACTGCTCATTTGGATCAAGAGCAGCAGAGAACGAGTGTTGTTACTAGAGCTGCTAATTTGGATCCATAATTATTAAGTAAAGGGCATTCCAAAATGAAAAATTTACTTAAATCAGTTGTAACTTTTACGGAAGGTTCGTAAAAAACATTGTAATATTTTTAGTCAAAAATACTCCTACATAAAATCAAATAGTTGATGAAGTCTTCTTAAATAAGATATACGAGATTTCCTGAATACATATACTAGTAATTTTGGGAAAGAAAAACATGAAAATGTAACATTTTAGAGAATCACCCTTTTCGTTTTTGGCATTATTTCTTAAATATGCTTTAGCAAAATACTACTTAGATTTTGTCAACAAAAGAAAAAATAAACTTTCTTTTCCGCTTGGGTATGTTGAAATAGATTTAGTTTCCAAATATGTAGTAAGGCCCAGCCCAATAAGGCAACTAACGCCCAAAAAAGAAACGGTTTTGACGATGTGACGGTAGCAAACGGCCACCAGTTTTGTCGTTTCGAGGAGCGTAGACTCCACGCGCATAAGAAAGCACGTCAGTGTTTGCTAAATGCCATCATCATCGCCTATTTTTTTTTTTTTTTTTTTTTTT